>NC_056443.1:6208537-6273537 GCF_018296145.1 Oncorhynchus tshawytscha | reverse complement strand
TACCCATCATCACACTGAGCAACCCACTAGGCTCAGAACATAGCAGAGAGTTATCTAAGCACCCGTGACAGGTGTGTGTGTGTGTAAACCCCGCACACTAATGCCTCTGGCGATGACACGGCATGTGTAACGTTTCATAAACAGAGTCCATGTAGCTCTTTCATCGCTTGGTTTGATTAGAACAATTATACACCTCCTCTCTTCCTCCCTCCCTATCTTCCCCCTCCTCTTTCTCCTTCTCTCACTCCCTTAGTCTCCCTCTCCCTCTCTTTCTCCCCCAGTCAGGGCTATTAGGAGAACATGCACCCCCTCTCCCCCTCCACACTTCTATACCAACACCAGTCAGTAGGGTGAATGTATAAAACGTCCTTCCTCTTAATGAGAAAGAGATAATTCATTAGAGATTAGCATTACCCAGTACATAACACGTTCCCGTGTGTGTGTTTCTGTGTGACTTTGTGTATGTGTGTGTGACAAGCATGCCGGTGTATTGTGTGCGTGTGCGAGTGTCCATGCTTGCATGTCACGTATGTGGGTGCGTGTCTAAGTGTGTGACAGGATGAGTGTGGGTTCACTAGAGGGTGTTGACGAGTGACTGATCTCGACCTGTGTGACAATAACGAGTCGGGCAGTAAGGATTTGACAGGGTTGTATACATAATGAATGGCATTTGGTCACCGCTCTCAGTAAGAGGCTGTCACTTTGATGGGGTTTTGATGAGGAAGGGAACAGACAGCAGAGGAAAGAGTAGACTTCCACCTGTTAGGGAATCACCTGAGACGACATGGTTAGGCTCAAGGGATGAATGGATGAACGAATGAACGAACAAACAAAGAAATGAATAAATCCACCCACCCCGTTCATCTGTCCATTCCTCCATCCTATCCCGATACCAATGTTTTGATGGTGTGATCCAACGCCCCTGCTTAACAGTCTATAGAGGCTTCCACTGTAGCAGCCTTATTGGAAGAGTGTGTGGAGAGTTTCCCCAGGTCAGATCAACACAGAGACCGTGTCATTAGACAGGCGGAATAGTCTCCATCACATGCTTAAAGGCCATACAGAGATGACATTATCATCAGCTGTCACAGGAGGGAAGAGAGAGAGAGTATCACGTTTTTACCTAGACGAAGTGAGGGAGGAGAGACTAAAGTCACATACTGTGCATGAACTTGTCAGAAGGTCGAATCAAAATACAACCACTGCACCATATCACTGAGTCAAACAGGCAGTGACTGATGTATCATATAAACTGGTCTTTTTCAGCAGCATGGAGCCATAGCGTCTCTCTCCACAGTCAGGAGAACCAACCTTTTCCACCAATTTAATATTGAATGAAAACAACCCTGGGAGGTGACTGACTGATTGGCAGAGAAAATAAAGGAGAAAAGGGAAAAACACATAAAGGACCTGAGAGACTTTCATTCATCTGTCTATTTATAAACATGTCAACCAACAGACTGGAGCTGCCAGGCGCCCCATCTATCTTTTAACTGCAAAGGCAGACGCACGCACACGCACACACACACACACACACACACACACACACACACACACACACACACACACACACACACACACACACACACACACACACACACACACACACACACACACACACACACACACACTGCCAGACAGCAGGGTCCACATTAGACACGCATCCATCATTGAGTCGAACACACACACACACGTATGCACCTATACACACACACGCACACACACACACACACACACGCACACACACACACATGCACACAGGTCTAAAGAAGCATGATATTTTAATATTTTTTTATATTTATTTAACCTTTATTTAACTAGGCAAGTCAGTTAAAAACAAACGTTTATTTACAGTGACGGCCTACCCGGCCAAACCTGGGTGTGATGTGGGGTGGGCATTCTATGTTTTGTTTTCTATGTTTCTTTATTTCTATGTTTTGGCCGGGTATGGTTCTCAGTCAGGGACAGCTGTCTATTGCTGTCTGATTGAGAATCATACTTAGGTAGCCCTTTTTCCCTCCTTCAGTGTGGGTAGTTAACTTTGTTTGTGGCACTTAGCCCTGTAAGCTTCACGGTCGTTTCTTGTTTTGTTGGCGACATTTTAAAATAAAATAAAATGTACGCTCACAACGCTGCACTTTGGTCTACTTCCAACGACACCCGTGACAGGACGACGCTTGGCCAATTGTGCGCCGCCCTATGGGACTATTCACGGCCGGTTGTGATACAGCCTGGAATCGAACCAGGGTCTGTAGTGACGCCTCTAGCACTGAGAAGCACTCGGGATATGAAGAAAATGTAGTCTATTTCAGAAGAACAGAATAGCATACTCTGAGTTGTCCTTATGTTAGGCCCTGATCTGGCTATGCCAAATGGCTGTGGGCTACACTAGTTAATTTAGCAGACAATGTTTGCTTAGAAGTTTGTGGCATTATTTTATGGTATGAAGAATACAACTGAACAAAGCTGAATAAAATAGAAAGGATATTTTCTCCAAACGATTTGAGGGAATGCGCACATAAGGCTATGAGCGGCAAAGAAATAGGTATTCCTATATGCTTCATTTAGAATTATTAATGTAACTTTAGTTGTTCTACAAATGTTGCACTATATGTTTTGATGTTTAATAGATTGTAAGGCTGCATGATGCGACTCTAACAATCTATTTTTTAAAAGTTGCATGAAAGAATGCGTTCTGCTTAGTTTTTTTTGCGCAGGCTGTACACACTACATCAGTCACTCATTCACAATTTGACAAGCACTTGATAATGCCTTGAATTTCACAGCTGCATCCCTTTTGTGTGGCCTTCTCCCTGAGTGCGGCGCACTCCGAATCACCTCTCACTCGCATGGCTCTGCATCACGTGATCAGGTCTTTACCACAGGCTACAAGTAAAGACAGACACATCTGGGGTGCAACTGCATGTGTCCTCATTCAATTCTGAGGTGCATATTGAAGATATTGGAAGAACTGTCCACATTTACTTTTTCTCAGACAACAATATGAGTAGCCCTAACGAACAGCAAAAGCGCTAGCCTATATCAATCTACTATGCCCCATAGTACAAAAGTCAACCTATTCTATTCTGTGCAATAAATGAATATTCCAAACATAGTCTGGGACTGTTGTGGGATGCAATAGATCCCAAATGAATACATCTAGCATCAAAACCCCTTTTTTTACGTATTGTGTCTGACGCAACAGATCAGAACATTTAGTTAAAATGTTGATAAACTATTAGGTTATTTCTTCACATTATAAGCGCAGCAATGTGCACATGATAGTAGGCTATAAGCGTGGATGTTCCATGTTCCATTAGTGGAAAACACCATTATCAAAAGTGACCACAAATGCAATTATACTTTTATTACTTTTATTTTGAAAGTGCATTTTTATGGTGAAAAGGATCTTCCCCAAACTTGAAACTGCTTATATATATCAGTTAAACTGTACACCCCTTGTAAAGCGGACTAATGTGCTTAATTTTAAGAAGTTATTTGGCCACTTTAGTTGTGAAACGAACCTTATCAAAACATATAGGCCTATGGGCTAGGCTACAGGTGTGCGACTACGATTTGAAAAAGTCGCTAAAGAAAGTTAATTGTTTCTTAAGTTGGGCATCATTCACAAGTGATAATATATAATTCAGAAGTGTCACCCATCAGACTATTCTTGATTTAATTTTGTCTTTACATATACTAGAAAAAATATGCGTGAAATTTGTTTTGATTTAGACTGGACCATTATCATGCACCTCTATCAAAACAGGGGCAGCGGAAAAAATACATGTCATTTATGCACTTAAATCCCTGTGGTTTATTTTCATGCCAGCCAGGTAGGCTACACTCCTGTTGTAAATATAAGCAATGTGCTTAATATTAGGAAAGTTGAGAAATAAATATAGTAGGTCTAGCCTATAGAAAGCTGATGGGATCCTCCTTTTTTTTAGTAGAGGCCATCACTCTGTTTTCTCGCGCAATTGCATAGCCTATAGGAATGTTGTGCAACATGAGCTCATGGGCTCCCATGAAGTGTTTGATTCTTCTTTTGAACACATTTGCATTGATGTCAGAGTGATTAGAGGGACAATAGTGCTGAGTACCAGGCAGTTAGCAAGTTTGGTAGTCTAATGACCATCATACTAATGACCATCAGCAGCATCAGAGCATGGAGAAGTCTAATTACCATGACTAAACGGTCAAGTGGAATTTGACTGCCTTCATGACTCATGACCAAATGGTGTGGCGGTAGTATAACCACCACAACAGCCCTATACACACATCTTTGTTTTACTATCCTTGTCGGGACCAAACAATTGATTCCCATTAAAACCCTATTTTCCCTAACCCCTAATCCTGAATGTAACCCCTAATCCTGAATGTAACCCCTAATCCTGAATTTAACCCCTAATCCTGAATGTATCTCCTAATCCTGAATTTAACCCCTAATCCTGAATGTAACTCCTAATACTGAATTTAACCCCTGTACTGGTACCCCCTGTATATAGCCTCACTATTGTTATTTTACTGCTGCTGTTTAATTATTTGTTACTTTTATATTCTATTTTTCTACTTATCTATTTTTTTTAACTTAAAACCTCTTAAGGATCTGTACAGATCGGTGTCCCACCCATGGGACGGTTGAGCTAACGTAGGCTAATGCGATTAGCATGAGGTTGTATCTAACGAGAAAATTTCCCAGGACATAGACATATCTGATATTGGCAGAAAGCTTACATTCTTGTTAATCTAACTGTACAATGTACAGAAGCTATTACAGTGGAAGAATACCACGCTATTGTTTGAGGAGAGTGCATAGTTTGGAACTTGAAAAGTTATTAATATACCAATTAGGCACATTTGGGCAGTCTTGATACAACATTTTGAACAGAAATACAATGGCTCATTGGATCAGTCTAAATCTTTGCACATACACTGTTGCCATCTAATGGCTAAATTGCATCTGGGCTGGAATAATACATTATGGCCGTTCTCTTGCATTTCAAAGGTGATTGTGATCTGGTAAAAGATAATACAATGTATTTTTTTACATTGTATTATCTTTTACCAGATCTAATGTGTTATATTTTCCTATATTCCTTTCACATTTCCACAAACTTAAAAGTGTTTCCTTTCAAATGGTACCAAGAATATGCATATCCTTGCTTCAGGACCTGAGATACAGGCAGTTAGATTTGTGTATGTCATTTTAGGCAAAAACTGAAAAAAAGGGGCGGATCCTCACGTTTTTCTTCTTAACTTCTTAGAGCATTTTTGGTTAAGATCTCCACATATAACAAGCCTCATCTGAAATGAAACACACATACAGTAAATTGAGAGAGAGAGAGAGAGAGAGAGAGAGAGAGAGAGAGAGAGAGAGAATGGATGATGAATGCAGCTATTGTTGAGTGTTATCTGGGTACATCTCCGGCAGAGCATCGAGGAGGGTGGGGTACAGAAGACAGAAGTGACTGGGCCTCTGTGACATTCTGCCATATCAAAGTGCTGTCCTCCTCTCCCATGGGCAGAGCATTAGATAGGAACAGGCACTGGAGGAAGATAAAAGAAGGAAGCTACTTGTAGACCCTTTGATCAGGAAAATGAGGCTTCTTCAGAATACCACCGGTGGAGTGGAAGAGAGAGCGAGGCTTTGATATGTCTGCTTTGGAGTAGGTTAGCGTGTTAGGACACAATCCCTCCAATCGGGGTCTCTATCACACAACCAGGATGGGAAATCTGCCATTCATGCTACCAGAGAACTATACAACATGTATTCAACCCAAAAGTTTAAAACCCTAATCTGAAGAAGAAGAAAAAACACTTAGAGAATTGTTACTGTGATTCTCTGGCAGACCTGGACTGAGTCCATCTGGTAGGGGGTGAGGTAGCTAAATTAAAGATTTGTCTTTCTCTTTATTTCTCATTAGTCGGATTAGACTGCAGATGGAGAGAAAGAGAAAGAGAGAGAGAGAGGGAGAAATATGTCACAGAGGTGAAAAAAAGTGGAACGTGTGTGTATGTTCCATGACTGGGATTGAGATGAAGATGTAGCAGTCATGTAGCAACGTGTTTGATATATTTGATACCACTCCACTGATCCCTCTCCAGTCATTACTACGAGCCTGTTCTCCCCAGTTAAAATCAACCTCCTGTGATATCATCACTATCTCTTCCTATCACAGGGCTTCATCTGCTATCAGGAAATGACTGTACATTATACTGTGTCTATACTGTGGTCATTTTATTTATTTTTTATTTCACCTTTATTTAACCAGGTAGGCTAGTTGAGAACAAGTTCTCATTTACAACTGCGACCTGGCCAAGATAAAGCATAGCAGTGTGAACAGACAGCAACACAGAGTTACACATGGAGTAAACAATAAACAAGTCAATAACACAGTAGAAATTTAAAAACAAATAATTTTAAATAAAAAAAAGAGTCTATATACATTGTGTGCAAAAGGCATGAGGAGGTAGGCGAATAATTACAATTTAGCAGATTAACACTGGAGTGATACATTATCAGATAGTCATGTGCAGGTAGAGATACTGGTGTGCAAAAGAGCAGAAAAGTAAATAAATAAAAACAGTATGGGGATGAGGTAGGTAAATTGGGTGGTCTATTTACCGATGGACTATGTACAGCTGCAGCGATCGGTTAGCTGCTGAGATAGCAGATGTTTAAAGTTGGTGAGGGAGATAAAAGTCTCCAACATCAACGATTTTTGCAATTCGTTCCAGTCACAGGCAGCAGAGAACTGGAAGGAAAGGCGGCCAAATGAGGTGTTGGCTTTAGGGATGATCAGTGAGATACACCTGCTGGAGCGCGTGCTACGGGTGGGTGTTGCCATCGTGACCAGTGAACTGAGATAAGGCGGAGCTTTACCTAGCATGGACTTGTAGATGACCTGGAGCCAGTGGGTCGGGCGACGAATATGTAGCAAGGGCCAGCCGACTAGAGCATACAGGTCGCAGTGGTGGGTGGTATAAGGTGCTTTAGTAACAAAGCGGATGGCACTGTGATAAACTGCATCCAGTTTGCTGAGTAGAGTATTGGAAGCCATTTTGTAGATGACATCACCGAAGTCGAGGATTGGTAGGATAGTCAGTTTTACGAGGGTAAGTTTGGCGGCGTGAGTGAAGGAGGCTTTGTTGCAAAATAGAAAGCCGATTCTAGATTTGATTTTGGATTGGAGATGTTTGATATGAGTCTGGAAGGAGAGTTTACAGTCTAGCCAGACACCTAGGTATTTATAGATGTCCACATATTCTAGGTCGGAACCATCCAGGGTGGTGATGCTAGTCGGGCGTGCGGGTGCAGGCAGCGAACGGTTGAAAAGCATGCATTTGGTTTTACTAGCGTTTAAGAGCAGTTGGAGGCCACGGAAGGTGTGTTGTATGGCATTGAAGCTCGTTTGGAGGTTAGATTGCACAGTGTCCAAGGAAGGGCCAGAAGTATACCGAATGGTGTCGTCTGTGTAGAGGTTGATCAGGGAATCGCCCGCAGCAAGAGCAACATCATTGATATATACAGAGAAAAGAGTCGACCCGAGAATTGAACCCTGTGGCACCCCCATAGAGACTGCCAGAGGACCGGACAACATGCCCTCCAATTTGACACACTGAACTCTGTCTGCAAAGTAGTTGGAGAACCAGGCAAGGCAGTCATTAGAAAAACCGAGGCTACTGAGTCTGCCGATGAGAATATGGTGATTGACAGAGTCGAAAGCCTTGGCCAGGTCGATGAAGACGGCTGCACAGTACTGTCTTTTATCGATGGCGGTTATGATAACGTTTAGTACCTTTAGCGTGGCTGAGGTGCACCCGTGACCGGCTTGGAAACCAGATTGCACAGCGGAGAAGGTAGGTGGGATTTGAGATGGTCAGTGATCTGTTTGTTGACCTGGCTTTCGAAGACCTTAGATAGGCAGGGCAGGATGGATATGGGTCTGTAACAGTTTGGGTCCAGGGTGTCTCTCCCTTTCGGCTGTTGGCCGAGGTTGGAGTAGACAGGAGGAAGGCATGGCCAGCAGTTGAGAAATGCTTGTTGAAGTTTTCAATTATCATGGATTTATCAGTGGTGACCATGTTACCTAGCCTCAGTGCAGTGGGCAGCTGGGAGGAGGTGCTCTTGTTCTCCATGGACTTTACAGTGTCCCAGAACCTTTTGGAGTTAGAGCTACAGGATGCAAATATCTGCTTGAAAAAGCTGGCCTTTGCTTTCCTGACTGACTGCGTGTATTGGTTCCTGACTTCCCTGAACAGTTGCATATCGCTGGGACTATTTGATGCTATTGCAGTCCACCACAGAATGTTTTTGTGCTGGTCGAGGGCAGTCAGGTCTGGAGTGAACCAGGGGCTATATCTGTTCTTAGTTCTGCATTTTTTGAACGGAGCATGCTTATCTAAGATGGTGAGGAAGTTACTTTTAAAGAATGACCAGGCATCCTCAACTGACTAGAGGAGGTCAATATCCTTCCAGGATAACCGGGCCAGGTCGATTAGAAAGGCCTGCTGACAGAAGTGTTTTATGGAGGGTTTGACAGTGATGAGGGGTGGTCGTTTGACTGCGGACCCATAGCGGATACAGGCAATGAGGCAGTGATCGCTGAGATCCTGATTGAAGACAGCGGAGGTGTATTTGGAGGGGCAGTTCGTCAGGATAACGTCTATGAGGGTGCCCTTGTTTACAGATTTAGGGTTGTACCTGGTGGGTTCCTTGATGATTTGTGTGAGATTGAGGGCATCTAGCTTAGATTGTAGGACTGCCGGGGTGTTAAGCATGTCCCAGTTTAGGTCACCTAACAGAACAAACTTTGAAGCTAGATGGAGGGTGATCAATTCAGAAATGGTGTCCAGGGCACAGCTGGGAGCTGAGGGGGTCGGTAGCAGGCGGCAACAGTGAGAGACTTATTTCTGGAGAGATTCATTTTTAAAATTAGAAGTTCGAACTGTTTGGGTATGTACCTGGAAAGTATGACATTACTTTGCAGGCTATCTCTGCAGTAGACTGCAACTCCTCCCCCTTTGGCAGTTCTATCTTGACGGAAAATGTTATAGTTGGGTATGGAAATCTCAGAATTTTTGGTGGCCTTCCTAAGCCAAGATTCAGACACAGCAAGGACATCAGGGTTGGCAGAGTCTGCTAAAGCAGTGTGTAAAACAAACTTAGGGAGGAGGCTTCTGATGTTGACATGCATGAAACCAAGGCTTTTTCGATCACAGAAGTCAACAAATGAGGGTGCCTGGGGACATGCATGGCCTGGGTTTACCTCCACATCACCCGCGGAACAGAGGAGGAGTAGAATGAGGGTGCGGCTAAAGGCTATCAAAACTGGTCGCCTAGAGCGTTGGGGACAAAGAATAAAAGGAGCAGATTTCTGGGCATGGTAGAATATATTCAGGGCATAATGTGCAGACAGGGGTATGGTGGGGTGCGGGTACAGTGGAGGTAAGCCCAGGCACTGGGTGATGATAAGAGAGGTTGTATCTCTGGACATGCTGGTTATAATGGGTGAGGTCACCACATGTGTGGGAGGTAGGACAAAGGAGATATCAGAGGTATGAAGAGTGGAACTAGGGGCTCCATTGTAAACTAAAACAATGATAACTAACCCGAGCAACAGTATTCAAGGCATGTTGACATTTGAGAGAGACATACAGCGAGGCATAAAGTAATCACAGGTGTTGATTGGGAGAGCTAGCTAAAACAACAGGTGAGACAACAACAGCTATTCAGCTAACACAACAACAGCAGCTAAAATGGCGATGACTAGGCAGAGAGGGTCGGATTAATTACACACAGACCCTGAGTTTGCGGCTGGGGCCGACAGATAAAAAATAAATAAACAGAATAGAGTACCGTGATTAATGGACAGTCCAGGAGGCATCAGCTATGTAGCCAAGTGATCATAGTGTCCAGGGGGCAGCAGTAGATGGAACAGGGAAGCCCCACTACGCTAGCGACATGGTGTTTAAAGTTGGTAGCGTCTGCTACGTCGGAGGCCTGATGAAGGCACAGCGGATGGAGTATTCGTCGGCAGACCAGTCGTGGTGGTGCGGCGGGGCGCCGTGTCGACAGAGAATCCAAGCCAGATGGCAAAAGAGGTATTGTGGAATTTTGTTTGCTAGCCGGGAGAGGTGCCTGGTTCACGGCTAACTGGTGCTAGCTTCGTGGCAGTGGCGTTAGCCACTATATCCAATCGGTAGCAGCGGTGATCCGGTGCCAAGGTCCAGAGTTTACAGCAAGGATCCGGTGGAGTTTTGGGCTCTAGCCGTGTATGAGTGGGGTTCGGGTGAACAGCTGAGTAGGCCGGGAGGTGGGCCTCAGGGAATAGCTTCGGTACTAGGTGCCACGGTGAGTGAAAGCTAGCTGCGAGCTAGCTGTGAGCTAGCTTGCTGTGAGCTAGCTAGCTGCAAGCTGTGAGCTAGCTAGCTAGCTGCAAGCTAGCTGTGAAGATCAGAAGTAGTGGTCCAGGGATTACGGCAGGAATCCGGCGTTGTTGTGGAGAGACAGTCCGATATTGGTAGACAAGCGATATTGGTAGACAGGCGAGTATTATCCAGGCTACAAACAGGGCTGGTATCTGTGCAGAAGGTAAAACCCGCTAGCAGTGGCTAACAATGACTAAATAGCTTGTAGCTAATTAGCTGGTTAGCTTCTGAAGATTCTTGAATGTGTTCTAAAATTGAAAATAATAGCGATTCCGTACCACATTGGGTGAGGCAGGTTACCGGAAGGTATAATCGAATAAAAAATCGAGAAGAGATTGAAAATAAATTGAAATATATATATACAAAAAATACAAAAGTACACGAGGACAAAACAAACACGTCTTCACTGCTACGCCATCTTGGATCTTGGTAATATGCCGTGCTTATTTCCATATACTCTTCTACTGTCCTTTTTTGTTGTTGACAAAACTTCTTATTTAGCTCAAATTGTATGGCTTATTAAACAGCTGTACATCAGATTACTGTCTGTTTTCAATGTTACATTATTATTTCCGGGGGCCCTCCTCTCCATCGCTCTCTCTCTATTCCCTGTCTTCCTCACCTCCTCTAAATGTCATCACTGCTGTTAAATCATTTAGGCCCTGTGCTGTAATGGCGGGCCTCAATGTTATAAGGTGAGTGACTTGATGAGATCATCATGGTTATACTGTATATATACAGGTGCTCCTCCTTCCTCCTGTCCTCTACCTCTTTTAGACAGTCCTCCTCCTTCCTCCTACTCCTTCTTCCTGTCCTCTCTACCTCTTTTAGACACTCCTCCTCCTTCCTCCTTCCTCCTGTCCTCTCTACCTCTTTTAGACAGTCCTCCTTCCTCCTTCTCCTTCTTCCTGTCCTCTCTACCTCTTTTAGACACTCCTCCTCCTTCCTCCTTCTCCTTATTCCTGTCCTCTCTACCTCTTTTAGACACTCCTCCTCCTTCCACCTTCTCCTTCTTCCTGTCCTCTCTACCTCTATCATACAGTCCTCCTTCCTCCTTCTCCTTCTCCTGTCCTCTCTACCTCTATCAGACACTCCTCCTTCCTCCTTCTCCTCCTTCTCTTCCTCCTGTCCTCTCTACCTCTATCAGACACTCCTCCTTCCTCCTCTCCTGTCCTCTCTACCTCTATCAGACACTCCTCCTTCCTCCTTCTCCTGTCCTCTCTACCTCTATCAGACACTCCTCCTTCCTCCTTCTCCTGTCCTCTCTACCTCTATCAGACACTCCTCCTTCCTCCTTCTCCTGTCCTCTCTACCTCTATCAGACACTCCTCCTTCCCCCTTCTCCTCCTTCTCCTGTCCTCTCTACCTCTATCAGACACTCCTCCTTCCTCCTTCTCTTCCTTCTCTTCCTCCTGTCCTCTCTACCTCAATCAGACACTCCTCCTTCCTCCTTCTCCTCCTTCTCTTCCTCCTGTCCTCTCTACCTCTATCAGACACTCCTCCTTCTCTTCCTCTATCAGACACTCCTCCTTTTCTTCCTCCTGTCCTCTCTACCTCTATCAGACACTCCTCCTTCTCTTCCTCCTGTCCTCTCTACCTCTATCAGACACTCCTCCTTCTCTTCCTCCTGTCCTCTCTACCTCTATCAGACACTCCTCCTTCTCTTCCTCCTGTCCTCTCTACCTCTATCAGACACTCCTCCTTCTCTTCCTCTATCAGACACTCCTCCTTCTCCTCCTTCTCTTCCTCCTGTCCTCTCTACCTCTATCAGACACTCCTCCTTCTCTTCCTCCTGTCCTCTCTACCTCAATCAGACACTCCTCCTTCCTCCTTCTCCTCCTTCTCTTCCTCCTGTCCTCTCTACCTCTATCAGACACTCCTCCTTCTCTTCCTCTATCAGACACTCCTCCTTCTCCTCCTTCTCTTCCTCCTGTCCTCTCTACCTCTTTTAGACACTCCTCCAGTCTCCGTTCCACATCCTTAACTCCTCTAACTCACCAGAGGGAATGGCAAACAAGCCTGCTCATTAGAAAGTTACAAATGGCTTCAGAAAGTTCACGTCTCCACATCACAGCAGTGTCTCTCTCTCTCTCTCTCACACACACACACACACACACACACACACACACACACACACACACACACACACACACACACACACACACACACACACACACACACACACACACACACACACACACACACGTGCCTTTGGTTCTAAATCACCTGCAGATTACAGCTTCACACACACACATACACACACACACACACACAGGTGCCTTTGGTTCTAAATCACCTGCAGATTACAGCTTGATGCTACCAGCCATGTAGCGCGGCAACACACACTCCAATTAGAGACCTGCAACACTAGATAAACTAAGAGAGAGAGAAGGAGTGAGAGAAAAGGAGAGGGAGTAAATTAAGAGAATGAGAACAAGGTAGATAGATAATGCATATGTATGCCTTGGCTGTCAAGTTAGGCATGAATAATCCCTAAAATAGCCCTGCCATAACTTTGTCCCCCCCAACCTCTCTCTCTCTCTCTCTCTCCTTCATCCTCCTGTGAGAACCTGCTGCTGAATTAACTCTCAGTCTAATTAATACTGGCTGGTGTCTGCTGTAATCACCTTACTGTCCTGTCCTATAAACGAGTAAGTGTGTGTGTGTTTGTGTTTGTGTGTTATGAATAATGAATCAGGTGGCAAACCTGTGGCAGAGCATAGGAACAGCAGGCATCCTTATGGTCTATCTACCGCTGGGACCACAGGTGATTTAACCAACCTGTGTGTGTGAGTGTGCGTGAGAGTTTGTATGGATATATTTAGATCTCTCAATACAATACAGTCTCTAGGTCAGAATCATTTATTCCTACCCCCCCACACACACACACACACACACACACACACTCATTTCCATCTGTTGCTGTCTGCAGGTCTGGGCTGTTTTTGGAGAGCCCTACTTTTATCTGCTCCTCCCAGAGAACGAGAGGGAGAACGAGAGAGAGAGAGAGACAGAGAGAGAGAGAGAGAGAGAGAGAGAGAGAGGGGGAATGAGAGAGAGAGGGAACGAGAGAGAGAGAGAGACCAAAAAAACAAATCAAGAAACACACACTGAAGACCTTGGCCTACTTTCACTCTGAAAGGTTCCTCCAAAACTTACCTCACACACACACGAACCCAATGACCACAGTCCAATACACACCACCATAATGAAGTCCATCGTCTTCTCCCATTCATTTACATGTTTATGCGGTTATGTATTCCTCATCATGGGTCTCAGTCAGTCAGTAATTGTCAGGGCTTCATTTTGGGTCTCCCCGTTGATATTCTTATCTAATGTGGGATAATAGCTATGCTGATTGAAAAGCTTGCCACTCCAAATCTGTAGCTGGGGCCTAATGAAAGCCCCTGAAGGCCCCCATTAAATTATAATAGTAAGGCAGCAGCCTGACGTTAACTAATATGCTTCCATTCATTTAAACACAGAGGCGCTTCGCACTGCACACTCAATGAGTCACTCTGGAGTTTAGAGTTTACCACGGGCAAAAGTTTTCAAATGAATCTGAAAAAAAATAGAAAGAGAGGGTTGGGGAGAGAGAGAGGGGTAAGAGACAGAGAGAGAGAGGGGTAAGAGACGGAGAGAGAGAGAGAGAGAGAGAGAGGAGAGAGAGAGAGGGGGAAGACAGAGAGAGAGAAAGAGAGAGAGAGAGAGAGAGAGAAAGTAGTGAAGAGAGAAAGGTGTTTGAGAGAGAGCAATCTTTTGTCAAATGAAAAAACATATGCATGGAGGAGGTGGTGTACAGGGAGAACACAACACCACAACACCTTATACTAAAGGATGCAGTGAAGATGAATCTATCTCGGGGTGACAGATGAGACAAGATGCGGGACACCATACATGCATTCATGAAAAGCAAATGAGCCACATCTGAAAGAGTACAAAACTTTAAAAAAGTAAGAGTACAAGGACTCATTTTAGGTATTCTCTTTCCTAGACAGTTTGTGTGGATGTAAGCAGACCTGGGATCAGTGTTAGGAGATCTGACACTGGGGACAGCTCTATCAGCCGGGCGGATACAGGTGTACCAGGAACAGTGTTAGAACACTAGATACCACACTTATCTGGTAGATTGAGCTGTGCTCTTTACACCTCCCCCCTCCTCTTCCTCCCAACATAATTACTCCCTCGCTTCTGAAGAACAGCCTCTTGGCCCCTGATAAGAACCCTCCCTACCTCCCTATAAAGCTATCTGCTCACTTCTCTGTCCTTATCTTCCAGATAATACCACACCTCCGTCTTACCTCGGCTTAATTACAAACCCACACTTCAATTAAAAGAGCCAGCACAGCTCTTGACCCTTACTACCCCAGAGAGAAAGAGAGACAGGGAGAGACAGGGTGGGGTGGGGGGGGGGAGGGGGTAGGTAGAGAGAGAGAGACAGCGAGACAGAGGGAGTTAGAGAAAAAGTGAGGGATGGGGAGAAAGAGAGAGAGAAAGAGGGAGAGCAACAGAGAGAGAGAGAGAGAGTGAAAAAGAGGGAGATAGAGAGAAAGGGAAACAGCGGAAGAGATGGAAAGAGGAACCCAGGGCTGCCTTCAAGGAACCCAGGGCCCAAAAAGCAATTAAGGAGAAAGGGCTACATATTTTATCTAAGGGGGAGTGAGATGTCTCCATTTTAATGAAGTCTGAAGCGTCTTTACTGTGCTAAACTTAACCAACATAATAATGAAGTGTAGTCACTCAGAGTGGAGTTAGACTGAAAAGTGAACTATACAAGTAATCGACTAAACAAGCGTGCGCACGCACACATTCTGTTCAAATGAGGCCGTGCAGACTGGCAGACTGGCAGACTGGCAGACTCACCTGCTCATGAAAAGCAGAGAGAGTCAGCTAAAGGAAAAGAGTTGAAACCTACATTAAACCCAGAGGAAATCTGGTTCGTCCCACAACAGGCATCACCTCTACCCTCTCCTCTTCTACATTCTTTCTTTAACCGGCACGGACCTTGGGCTTTGGCAGTCATTACATTTTTTTCAGCCGGTAATAGTTATGGAAATGCTGCCGGTCTCACGGTAATTGACCGTTAATTAACATAAACATGTTTAGCATCTCTGGGCTTCTGCACCTGAGGAACATCTACATTTTAAAATGTTTGAAAAAAATCAATTTAATATAGCCTACAGCATCACAATAAAATCCATTATTTATTTAGTTGTGATAGGCCTAAAAACCTGATGAGACTCTATATTGATGATATGGGAAAAAAGGCATGTGCTCTGATCTTTACTGAGAGAGAGACAATTGCATTGCTGGTCTGCTTATGTGGCAAGAAGGTTAGGGAATATTTAATCAATGGAAAAGGACAGAATTAAAAGTGAAATGAGAAAGAAAGGCTACAACGACCAAAAGCCAACAGGTAGGCTGCTATTTACACTATAATCTGAATGGAGTTGTTGTTATGTGTAGGATAACTGTAGGATGGTGAGAAGTCATTATGGCTAGCCTCAAATAGCCTAGTTACATAGCTTCTCTCGGTTTGATTCAGTCAAGACAGGTAGTACTCTGTAATGGGATGATAAATAACTAGCAAGAAGTTAGTCTAGCGCGAGTCAACAGTGGTTGCGGTCTCCCCCTCCATGCTGCTTCGGTGCTCTGAGCTCCACTCCCTAGTAGCCTACAACTGCTTGCTCTGCGCCCCCCCCCTCTCTCTCAAATCAAATCAAAGCCCCCTCTCCATGCCTCCGATTTAATAAAGTAGCAAAACAATTGGCTTTGCTGTTGCTTCCCTCACTTGGATCGGTCCTGGTCCATAAGGGGACAGGTCTTGTTGTCCATTTGTCCATTTAAAAAATGTATTTATCATTCAGAGTATTCAGTGTTTATAGAGTGATTAGAGGGACAATTAAGTGCTGAGTACCAGGCCATTAGCGAGGGACATTAGCCAGTTTAGTAGTCTACCCATCAGCCCCATTCATTTGCGTTGATTTGAATGGGATTTCCATGACCAATGGTCACAGGGAATTTGACTAGGTCATGACTGGTGACTGACATGTGTGGCGGTAATGCGGTCACAGCAACAGCCCTAATGGGACCCCTCATCCTCCCTTCCTCTCATCCTCCTTTACTCTCATCCGTGGAGAACAGGTAGGTTTCCATATAAAACAACCTCTTCAGAGAAGATGGGTGAGATTGGTTGGTATGCCAGACTAAATATAAATCCGTTTTATTTTGAAAATATTATAGAGCATTGCAGTAAGGACTTGTTGTTAATAGCAACCCTTCAGACCACACCTCAGAACATCAATGAGGCCAGACCACTCAATACACACACACACACACACACACACACACACACACACACACACACACACACACACACACACACACACACACACACACACACACACACACACACACACACACACACACACACACACACACACACACACACACACACACACACACACACACACACAACCAGTTCCCATTCATAAAACTGACAACAAATCCATTTACTTACATTGTCATTCATTGAGATAATAGTGATCTATGCTGTCTGATAGCTGTGTGTAATAACTCCCCTCTATTTTTCTACGGACCAAGAATCTTAGCAGTGCTGGGTAAAAGCCCTGTGCTACTATAGCCAATGGTGCCAATTTACAGAGCCCAAGAATACTGCCTGCGCTAACCACTTCATCTCTCATCAGGTCAATCAAAAACCCACTGACAACTCAACCACAGCCGAGAAACTGTGGCTCCAGACCCAAAATGGCCACCATGAAGTGTCACTGCCAGGTGTGGTAGAGTGTTAATGGAATGTTGTGTGGACTATTACTTCATCACCAGGGACAGCTCTCTGTCAATAGGGATGAAGGGTAGCCTGCTGGAGGTTACTGGTGCACTGCCTGTGTGAACAACCTGCTAAGCACAGGGCTCTTCGTGGAAAACCTACAAGGAGAGAGAGAAAGAGGGTAAGAAAGAGAACATGGAAGAGAGAGAGACACGATGAAGAACAAGAACGAGAGAAATAAAAAGAGACATATGGAGAGAAATGTAGAAACAGATCCAGAGAGAGTTATAGAATGAGAGAGAGAAGAGAGAAAGATATGGCAGGGGGTAGATAGACGGAAAGGTAAAGAAAGAAAGAACCAGCAAGTAAGTGACTCTCCCAACACCCTGACACAGAGCTGAACACTATGCTCCTACACTGCAGCTCCACCATGTCCCTATCTGTCCCCTGTGGGACTACCTGGCAGCTCTGTCATTGTTCCACACGAGTCATTTGTCTCCTCTGACTCCTGCCATCACTCCCTCAGGTAGCTCACATTTGGTCACCTCAGGGAATCAATTTGAACAGCAGCAGGCATATCTATGTATAGAATGACATCAATCAGTGGTAGATTTTTATCCAAGTCCAATGTCCTAGTATAGACACACCGGATGACAGATAGGGGGGGTATTTACAGGTAACTGCCAAAATAATGGAAACACCTGAGTAAATGAGGGATACAAAGTACATTGAATGCAGTGGCTTCCACAAAGGTGTGGTTCCTGAGTTAATTAAGCAATTAACATCCCATCATGCTTAGGGTGATTAATTAAAAATGCTGGCTTCCATGGCTATGCTCCCATAATGATGAGAATATCCCCATCCACAGGGCACGAGGGGTCACTGAATGGTTTTATTTTTACATTTTTTATTTAACATATATTTAACTAGGCAAGTCAGTTAAGAACAAATTCTTATTTACAATGACGGCCTACCAAAAGGCAAAAGGCCTCCTGCGGGGACGGAGGCTAAAAATAAAAATATATGGCAAAACACACATCACGACAAGAGAGACAACACAACACTACATAAAGAGAGACCTAAGACAACATAGATTGGCAGCAACACATGACAACACAGCATGGTAGCAACAACATGACAACAACATGGTAGCAGCACAAAACATGGTACAAACATTAATGGGCACAGACAACAGCAGAAAGGGCAAGACAGTAGAGACAACAATACATCACACAAAGCACAACAACAAGCCACAGCTGTCAGTAAGAGTGTCCTTGACTGAGTCTTTGAATGAAGAGATTGAGATAAAGCTGTCCAGTTTGAGTGTTTGTTGCAGCTCGTTCCAGTCGCTAGCTGCAGCGAACTGAAAAGATGAGCGACCCAGGGATGTGTGTGCTTTGGGTTCCTTTTACAGAATGTGACTGGCAGAACGGGTGTTGTATGTGGAGGTATCTCTTACCTGACCCTTGGATTATAATAAATATCAGAGACTCTAACCATCTTCCTCCTGTGTCTGCATTTGGGTCTTGCCCAGTGCCCTTATATTAAGCATGTCCCAGTTTAGGTCACCTAGCTGGACAAATTCAGACTTAGTGTAAAGGGGCCTAGAGAGAGCTTAGGGTAGGGTACAGGCCGGTGCTGATGGAGGGCGATAGCACCCAGCAACAGTCAACAAAGAGCTATTTGAAAGTTTAATGCTTAAAACCAGCAAATCAAATTGTTTGGGGACAGACTTGGCGGAGACAACCGAGCACTGAAGGTGATCCTTGGTAAAGACTGCCGCTGCCCCACCTTCGGAAGATCTGTCTTGCCTGAAAAAGGTTAGAACCAGAAAGTTAACATCAGTATTCAAAACACTCTTCCTTAACCACGTCTCAGTAATGACCAACACATCTGGATTGAAGCTGGGAACCCACACTTTCATTTTATCCATTCTAGGTAACAAGCTTCTAGTGTTAACGTGCAGAAAACCCAGGCTTTTATGTGAGCAAAAATCAGTTCAGCAGATATCAGAGCACAAGTCAGAATTGGGGCTGGCAACAATAGATGGGCCAGGGTGTACATACACATTTCCAGATATCATCAGCAGTAATACAATCAAGGCACGGCAGAGGACAGCGAGAGCTCTGCAGTGCTGATTTATGACATCTGAATGTGCATTAGATGGCAACAAGATCATACTGTACAGCAATTTCATCTGGTAACATGGATACAAAGCTGGCGAGAGGTGGTTAGAATAGGATGGGAGGCCAGAAGTCTGTATAACCAATAGAGAGTCAGAGTCACAAGTGTGGGAACAAACATAGTCTGTCCCACGGTTGGGTTAACAAGAAACTTCATAGTCAACAAAGCATGCAGGAGTCATGAGGTAAATAGCAAAATAGCAAAATGCACAAGAAAAAAATTAAATATATATAATGGGTTGAGCATGAAAACAATGCAAACCATATGCCATAGCCATCTCAGTCATCAGATCTCAACCCAACTGAACACTTATGGGAGAATCTGGAGCGGAGCTTGAGACAACGTTTTCCACCACTATTTATGACATTTTGCGTGAAAGAATGGTGTCGCATCACCCCAATAGACTTCCAGACACTTGTTGAACCTGTGCACTGAAGCTGTTCTGGTTGCCGGTAGCCCAACGCCCTATTAAGACACTATGCTGGTGTTTCCTTTATTTTGCCAGTTACCTGTATATGGATGGGTAAACAACATGGTAATGCCGTACCACTGTAATCCTCCCTGATTGAAGTACGTCTTTCGGACTCGTTCCATACTGTCTTTGAACAAAACAACGGTATGGATTATTCCACGTTGGATGCCTTTCCTCAGCTAGCTAATTATTCTCCTCCAGGTCAGCGACTGTTAGCTATCCCGTCTCTCCCTCTGGCCTGTCGATCGCCAGGAAGACGCATGCCAGCTGACCTGCCTGGATGGGGTAGGTGTCGATCGATAGATGATATCGACCAAGGCGAGTAGCAGTGTTTAAATGAGGCCCCAGTGAAACCCTACGAAGAGCAGGAAGAGCTTGGTAATGTCCTCCCCCACTTCCTGCTCACGTGTGTCCTCCCCAAGGGTGATGTGTCATCCATCCATCACCATCATCTTCAGGTTGCAAGGTGTGTGTTGTGTGTATACCATGATTAGTTCCCGCTGGTTAACATCTGTAAGGTGTGTGTGTGTGCGTGTGTGTGTGTGTGTGTGTATGTCTCATAGAGTTCTGTGATTACTTGGTGCCCAGGATGTCTGCTTTCATCATCGTTTACCTTTAAAGACAGTCTGACAGCCTCATTACACGTGCTGTGATTGTACAAATACAGTACACTCTGACCCATTTAGCGCGCACACACACACACACACACACACACACACACACACACACACACACACACACACACACACACACACACACACACACACACACACACACACACACACACACACACACACACACACACACGAAGACAATCGACTATTACAGGCTAAATACAATCTATGTGAGTAGTCTTGGGAGCAGATTGCCTCCTACAATAACAACCTAACCCAGATGGAATCTGTCTGTTAGTTTAGGGGTCAGCTCCTATGGCCTCCAAGTTTGTCTCACAGAGCACAAATGACATCTGGGATTGACTCAGATCAATGTGGCTGTCTGGGTATTTTACAAGGCCCATCAATTCACACCCTTTTCTGATTAACTCCAATCTCCGGGCGAAATACAAAGTGAGGGAGTATAACATGGGATTATGTCAGTGTGTGTGACTGTGTATGTGTGTATGTATGTGCCTGCATCATTGCGGTCTGTGTGTGTATGTGATGGCCAAACATACGGCCCTACTAGACATTTCCTCCGTAGCATGATACAATGCCTGTTCGTCCCTGATAAGATCTCATTCATCAATGTCACTTCGTCTACTCAGATTTGTCACAAACATCTGACTCATTTAGCACACACACACACACACACACACACACACACACACACACACACACACACACACACACACACACACACACACACACACACACACACACACACACACACACACACACACACACACACACACACACACACACACACACACAGAAGACAATCGACTATTACAGGCTAAATACAATCTATGTGAGTAGTCTTGGGAGCAGATTGCCTCCTACAATAACAACCTAACCCAGATGGAATCTGTCTGTTAGTTTAGGGGTCAGCTCCTATGGCCTCCAAGTTTGTCTCACAGAGCACAAATGACATCTGGGATTGACTCAGATCAATGTGGCTGTCTGGGTATTTTACAAGGCCCATCAATTCACACCCTTTTCTGATTAACTCCAATCTCCGGGCGAAATACAAAGTGAGGGAGTATAACATGGGATTATGTCAGTGTGTGTGACTGTGTATGTGTGTATGTATGTGCCTGCATCATTGCGGTCTGTGTGTGTATGTGATGGCCAAACATACGGCCCTACTAGACATTTCCTCCGTAGCATGATACAATGCCTGTTCGTCCCTGATAAGATCTCATTCATCAATGTCACTTCTTCTACTCAGATTTGTCACAAACATCTGACTCATTTAGCACACACACACACACACACACACACACACACACACACACACACACACACACACACACACACACACACACACACACACACACACACACACACACACACACACACAGAAAATCTCCTCCTATAGGCCCCGGGGATGGGGTTACACATGGATAGTATCAGGGGTCCATGAATACTGTCACTGAAACCTACAAAACATGTACAGTGCACTGACTCAGTCAATGGAAACGACCCTCTGCAGACTGTCAATCCACAGGGCTGTCAGTTAGGTCATGATGGTGATGGTGTTGGGGAGGATGAATGGGGAGTAAGAGGTAGGTCTTGCTTAGTAATTGTCATATGATCCTATCTGGCATGAAGCTGCATTCTTCTAGGAAGAATCACTTGGGACTGCTGTTTCAGAGAAAGGGAAAAAAGAGATTGGTTAAAGAAAGAGAAATAGGAAGCAGGCAGGAGAGGAGTGCCAATGTATTGTCCTTTAATATGTATCTGGCAAGCTGATACCTTACTGTCTAGGCAGCAGCTAAACAGAGCGCCTCTGTGTCACAAAAGAAGAGGAGAAATCCTCAAAGGTGGTCTGCACACACACACGCACGCACGCACGCACGCACGCACACACACACACACACACACACACACACACACACACACACACACACACACACACACACACACACACACACACACACACACACACACACACACACACACACACAGACCGGGTGCCTGAAAGTTTAATCAGTGCAGTGAGCAGTCATGTTTATGCCTATAATCATATATTTTATTCATTAGGCAACACAAAATGAGTTTAATGTATTTGTACGCCGTCAAGGTGTAATAACCGGAATTACTTTCAGATGTTGGCTGTGGGTTTTCCATTTTTGAGAGCCTGGTCGCAAACAGTCAAGTGCTGTAATAGAATGAACAAACATGACCGTATGGCATTTCAATCCCCTTCTTCGAACACACCATGATGTCGCTCTGCTTTTATCTAAATGGGCCAGACTGAGACGTAGGCTGAAGACAGAATGTAGCACAGCCGTAGCTTGTTTAAAAGTCTCAAACTGACACTGACGATCCCATGGTATCTCTCTGGTAACACTGGGAGATATCTGGGAGACATATCGGGGCAAAGAATTGTGTTTCCCATCACTGGTGGGTTGCTGCACCATGTGGGGAGG
This sequence comes from Oncorhynchus tshawytscha, assembly GCF_018296145.1. NCBI lineage: Eukaryota > Metazoa > Chordata > Actinopteri > Salmoniformes > Salmonidae > Oncorhynchus > Oncorhynchus tshawytscha. Next base: position 6,250,566 of record NC_056443.1, on the reverse strand, counting down.
GGGGGCCTTGATCAAACAATGAGACAGATCATTGCAAGTTGGCGGGTTGTCTGTGTTTGGAACCAGACCCTGGATTATGATACCCTGGCCTTGGTGACTGGCCTTGGCCTTGGTGACTGGCCTTGGCCTTGGTGACTGGCCTTGGTGACTGGCCTTGGCCTTGGTGACTGGCCTTGGCCTTGGTGACTGGCCTTGGCCTTGGTGACTGGCCTTGGCCTTGGTGACTGGCCTTGGCCTTGGTGACTGGCCTTGGCCTTGGTGACTGCCCTGGGAATGTGAGAGGTGTTCTTCAGTGTTATAGAACGTGGTGTTACATCACCTCGCCTGCTTTCCCTGGAACACACACCTGACATCCACCTGGGTAACACGGCCCAAACACACCAGGGGACCCGGGGATCCGGGAGGAAGATGGTAGGGTTTCCTAAAGGTCAATGTCTTACCTTACGGAAAAGATCAGTAGAAACCTGTAAGAGCTAAGCTCTGGGTGGTGTGTGTGTGTGTGTGTGTGTGTTAGTAGGATTATCATACATTTGTTTGGCTGGAGTGCTATGGGATCAGACATGGTGATTAGCTTGCCACTAAAGGCCTTTTGGCTGCTTCATCTCTTGTAAGAGGGCCAAAGCTGGTCTCAGTTGAACAACGAACCCGCAGAGGCAAACACATTCGCGCACACACACGCGTGCACACACACACACACCCATACATACCCATTCATACATACATACACACACTTCTTGGTTACATAAGGTCCCCATAAACACAAAAAAATAGCTGCACTCTGAACTCTGCACTTTAAAGCCTGATAAATCCATCCCAATCTGGCCCTGTCTGGCCGTGCTTGTGAAAGTCTATGGGAATAACACAACAGAACATTCACAGTTCACTCAATAAGCCTACATTTCCAACATTATAAGCCACTGTATACAAACATGGGAATTACGTTTCATACAAGTTGCCTGATAATGCCCGGCATTATAACGTCCTTTCAGCTCAATGTCACCAATGTCAAATGTGCCTGACCAAGGGGAAAGATCACAGACGTCAACGAAAACAGGCTGTCCCTGGATCAGTTGCATTGTCATGCATCACATACTGCCTGGCTGTGAGGAGGAGGTCACAACAGGTACAAGATCAGTCATATTGGAGCTGGTGCACAGCGGATGTGTGTGGTTGGAATCAATGAACTGTGAGGTGAGCTGAGCTAAACTAAGAATCAATGATGCAATGGATAGTGTGTGTGTGTGCGTGTGTGTACATGTGTGTGTGTGTGTCTCTGAGGTGTTCTGACGCCACATGGTGGGTAAATCCAATCATTTTTTCCCTGGCCATGGGCTCATGGTGCACTGATCTGGAAAGTTCATCTGCTCCCACATCCTGACATAGAGACGGGCCTGGCAGCAGAGACAGAATGTGACAGAACTGCTCCCCTTGACTAGTTCTGAGTGAATTAGAGGCTAAATGTGTGTGTGTGTCCATATCGGGCCAGTGAACACTGAGTGAGGGTTATGTGGTGTGAGCAGCTTGGTTTGAAATGGAACAGAGCTCTTGCTACATATCCACTGACCTTGTACCTTGTACAGAGCTCCATTCCTCTCTCTACCTCTCTGTGTCTCTCTCTCTCTCTCCCTCCCCTCCTGGCACACCCTGATCTGTTTCATCTGTCTTGTGCTTGTCTCCACCCTCCACCAGGTGTCTCCCATTTTCCAGTTCATCCTGTCAAGACGTACCAGCGTGTTTTCCCATATCTCTAGTTTCTGTTTTCTAGTCCTCCCAGTTCTGACCATTCTGCCTGCCCTGACCCTGAGCCTGCCTGCCGTTCTGTCCTTGAATGACGCTGCCTTGGATTACTGACCTCTGCCTGCCCTGGACCTGCTGTTTTGCCTGCCCCCTGTTTCATAATAAACATCTGAGATTCCAACTGTCTGCCTCCTGTATCTGGGTCTCGTCCCGAGCCGTGTTACCTCCTCTCTCCATCTCTCTCTCTCTCAGCCTCGCTCTCTCTGCCTCTCAATTCAATTCAAGGGCTTCATTGGCATGGGAAACATGTCTATATTGTCAAAGCAAGTGAAAAAGACAAACAAAAGTGAAATAAACAAAAACAAATGAACAGTAAACATTACAACTCACAAAAGTTCTAAAAGAATAAAGACGTTTCAAATGTCACATTATGTCTATATACCGTGTTGCAATGATGTGCAAACGGAGAGGCAGGTAGCCTAGTGGTTAGAGCGTTAGAGCGTTGGGCCAGTAACCAAAAGGTTGCTGGGTCAAACCCTCAAGCTGACAAGCTAAACATCTGTCATTCTGCCCATGAACAAGGCAGGTAACCCCCTGTTCCCCTGACTTGCCTAGTTAAATAAAGGAGACACAAATAGTGTAAGAACCACAAGTGAACATAAATATAGGTGTATCTTCTTCTTGTGGCAACAGGTCACAATGTTTTCTTGCTGCCGTGATTGCCCCCAATAGATATGGGAGTTGATCAAAAATGGGATTTGTTTTCAAATTCATTGTGGGTCTGTGTAATCTGAGGGAAATATGTGTCTCTAATTTGGTCATAGGTTAGGAAGTGCAGCTCAGTTTCCACCTCATTTTGTGGGCAGCGTGCACATAGCCCGTCTTCTCTTGAGAGCCAGGTCTGCCTTCAGCGGCCTTTCTCAATAGCAAGGCTATTCTCACTGAGTTTGTACATACTGTAGTCATAGATTTCCTTAATTTTGGGTCAGTCACGGTATTCTGCAACTGTGTACTCACTGTTTAGGGCCAAATAACATTTGAGTTTGCTCAGTTTTTTTGTAAATTCTTTCCAATGATTTGGTTAGGTCTAGTTTGCTGTCCTGGGGCTCTGTGGGGTCGGTTTGTGTTTGTGAACAGAGCTCCAGGACCAGCATGCTTAGGCGGCTCTTCTCCAGGTTCATTTCTCTGTAGGTGATGGCTTTGTTATGGAAGGTTTGGGAATCACTTCCTTTTAGGTGGTTGCAGAATTGAATGGCTATTCTCTGGATTTGTATAATTAGCGGGTATCGCCGAAATTCTGCTCTGTATGCCATATTTGGTGTTTTACATTGTAAGCGGAGGATATGTTCGCAGAATTCTGCATGCGGAGTCTCAATTTGGTGTTTGTCCCATTCTGTGATTTCTTGGTTGGTGAGCAGACCCCAGACCTCACAACCATAAAGGGCAATGGCTTCTATAACTGACTCAATTATTTTTAGCCAGATCCTAATTGGTATGTCAAATTTGATGTCCTTTATGTCCTTTCGAAAGCATAGAAGGCCCTTCTTGCCTTGTCTCTCAGATCGTTCACCGCTTTGTGGAAGTTACCTGTGGTGCTGATGTTTAGGCCGAGGTACAGTATGTATAGTTTTTTGTGTGCTCTTGGGCAACGGTGTCTAGATGGACTTTGTATTTGTGGTTCTGGCAACTGGACCTTTTTTGGAACACCATTATTTTTGTCTTACTGAGATTTACTGTCATGGCCCAGGTCTGACAGAATCTGTGCAGTAGGTCTAGGTGATGCTGTAGGCCCTCCTTGGTTGGGGACAGAAGCACCAGATCATCAGCAAACAGCAAACAGCAAACAGTAGACATTTGACTTCAGATTCTAGTAGGGTGAGGCCGGGTGCTGCAGACGGTTCTCTCTCTCTCTCCTCTTTCTTCTCTCTCTCTCTCTCTCTCTCACCTACCCATCAAGCTCTGCTTCACAAGGAGAGAGCTAAAGAGGAGAAGAATTTTGGGGGGCTGAGGCAGAACATATGCCCAGAGCCTTCCCGCTGGCCAGAGTCCATACGCTGGGCATCTATCAGAACTGTCTGGCCCAGTGGTAGAGACAGGAAGAGGAAAGATACACACACCATGCATCTGTCCACAGTCCATCTATCAGGTATAGCACCACAGACTACACACTGTTGAGTCCATGCTGAACTTCTCTCAGATGTAGCGTGTTAGAAGTGAATTAGATACTATGAACCCATCAGCTTTCTGCCCTGTGGAGTAATTCTATATTGTATACTGTAACTATACCTCTGGAACTGGAGATCTGTGTTACAAAGGGGTTCATCCTCTTATTCTTAGCTGTCTCCATTCTCTTCCTATATCTGCTAGTACAGTGGTCATAAATAGTTACCCCTCTCTCCCTTTATTAGTCTGGCTGACGGAGGAAGGACGGCCCATTTAGCACTAAACCATGTCAACCTAACGCTACTGGATCCTGACACGAACAGACACAAGCACACATACACTTTTTTTTTACTATCCTTGTGGGGATCAAACAATTGATTCCCATTCATTAAAATTCTATTTTCCCTAACCCCTAACCTTAAACCTAACGCCTAACCCTAACCTTAACCCCAAACCTAATTCTATCCATAAACCTAACCTCTAAAATAGCCTTTTTCTTTGTGGGGATTAACCAACACACCCCCCCACACACACACACACACACAATTAGGGTCCACAGTAAGTAGAACCCCTGGGCAGTGTGGTCTAATCGCTATGTTCTCTCTTCTCTCTCTCTTACATTAACACTCACAGTAGAGAGGGAAGAAAAGAAAGAAAGGAGAGAATGATGGATTGACACATTACCCCCAGAATGATGGAGGTTAATGAGAGGGTAACATTACCGAGGCTACCTGGGGACATAACGTCAATGTGTGTACCTGACTGTGTGTAACGGTGCAGCATGTTGCTGTGTTAGTGATAAGCCTTCCCACTCACACAAATCAAAACCTAGACATTGTCTCTCCCTGGATGGCGAGAACAGATGTTCACACACACACACACACACGCCCACACATGCACACACACACACACACACACACACACACACACACACACACACACACACACACACACACACACACACACACACACACACACACACACACACACACAGACAGCGAGGAGTAGAGGAGAGGAGTGCAGCGGCAGTATGGAGATTTTTCTCTCCTAGTCTGAGTTGACGTAACAGGGCTATGTCAGACATACCATGGTCCTAATCCAGTGTTAGCATAGAGAGGAGAGGAGAGATGGAGGGAGCTGTAATTGAAAACATGCTCTGTCTCTGCTCCTCTGACTTAACCAGGGGACAGGGCACCATAGTGTTTATGTCACTCTGTTTGTCTGTCCATCTGGTTTTCAGTCTAGACTAGCAATCAAACTTGTCTGCTTTGCTTGTGTGTTTGTGTGTCCAGTCTTGTTCAATAATGAGTGGGTGGTGTTATGCCTATTGACTGTTAATCTATTATATCTACAGCAGGGATTAAGACGGGTAACTGGGATCCAGGGACCCAGGAACTCTTCACATTATCTGAAAGAATGTAATGACAAGACCCTTTCCCCAACAACACTTTCCCCCAATGTTGTGCTCATGCAATTCCACAAAATACACAACATGTGCAGCAGCAGATTGGCAAAAAAAAAAATCAGAATGTGCATTATCCAATCAGGTTGGATATAACTGTTATACTAATTTCAAGTAATAGTCATGTGTGGTCGTCTAGATGCTCATTTCAGGGCCATTTTCATTGAGACAGCGCCATCGCCCTGCTTTGAGACAAGCGTGGGGGACTCCTCTTGATAAATCAATCAATGTCAGATATTTGTTTTCACTGAATCTCCATTTGGATATATGGTAACAATTAGGCTGGGGGAAATGGTAGCTAAATTGAGGTGACTGCTAACGATCATCTTTATTTTAGTTGGCTCATATATTAGCTTAGCAGAACATTTTGCTAGCATGTTATATAAGTGGATTTTGCTCTTCACTCGTGTATTAGCCTGTCGTACTCCCGACCAAAAGCCTATGACTTGTCTGACAATCAGTCAATGTGATTTAGTTTGACTGAATCTCTGTCTGTATATTTGGTTAATTGACCTCTGGCTGGACAAGTGAAAGAGGTAGCTCATTTATTTGTTTGCTCATCTATTGTATCACTGATCAGAAACATTTAGCATGCAATAATGTAGCCTAAATCAAGTGTATTCTTTATCTATTGACTCACGTAGTAGCCTTATGTAGCCTTATATAGAGCCCAGGCTACTTTCCTGTCATCCCAATGCCACTGAAACCCAAAATAAACCCCAAATCCCGAGTCCTGTGTCGAATGGAAATTCCTAACATTATTCTGTAATTCATCGGTTTAATTATCAAAGCACGTCTCATGCATGTCAAAACACGGCTTTAACATTTCCCCCTACTTCTCTGCGCTGTGTCGTATTGCTGCCCATACCACAGGTTAATGAGAAGGGTGTACTCTGCAATGTTTGGTTGTATTGGAGAGAATCTCAGTCTTAAATCCTTTTCCACACACAGTCTGTGCGTATTTAGTTTTCATGCTAGTGAGGGCCGAGAATCCACTCTCACATAGGTATGTGGTTGCAAAATCGGTGGATGCTGCAGTGTACCCAAGTGGCGTCGGGAGCAACTGCTTGCATGCGCGTTACCATGCCATCAATACAGATACCAACACATCTTGACCACCAAAGTCCATTTGATGTCACAAAGCTGTCCAGTACTTGTCATCCTTAATTGACCCCCATGAGGATAATGGTCATATACCAGGAGCAGTGCCAGGCCCTCCATGTCTGTTGACTCATCCAGCTGTAACAGACATATACCAGGAGCTGTGCCAGGCCCTCCATGTCTGTTGACTCATCCAGCTGTAACAGACATATACCAGGAGCTGTGCCAGGCCCGCCATGTCTGTTGACTCATCCAGCTGTAACAGACATATACCAGGAGCTGTGCCAGGCCCGCCATGTCTGTTGACTCATCCAGCTGTAACAGACATATACCAGGAGCTGTGCCAGGCCCGCCATGTCTGTTGACTCATCCAGCTGTAACGCATAGAATTTACTGGCTTGTATGCGACACAGTAATTGTCTCAAAGCATCTCCTGCCATGTCACTGATGCGTTGTGAAACAGTGTTGTTTGATGAAGACATTGTCTGTATAGTTTTTTTGGCCTTTTCCCCCAGCATTGTCCCAGCCATATCCGCGGCAGCAGGAAGAAGGAAGTCCTCCACAATAGTATGGGGCTTGCCTGTCCTAGCCACTCGGTAGCTCACAATATAAGACGTTTCCAGCCCCTTCTTATTAAGTCTTAATTCTCGCTCAAAAAACTCCACTGGCTTATTTTTCAAGTTGGCATGTTTTGTTTCTAAATGTCTGTGCAAGAGTGAAGGTTTCATCGAGTTGTGAGAGAGTACTGCACATATAACACACTGTGGCTGAGGAAAGGCACTACTCCCAATATAAGTGAACCACAAATCAATGTAGTTCTCATTATATTTGTGCCTCTTCGATGGTCCAACGTCCCTGTCTGTTGTTCGGTGCTTTCCCGGGTAAGAGGGCAGTAGCTCTTCATGTCCATGCTAGCTGGGCTAACAACAAATGTAGAATTACTGATGCTAGCATTGGATGTGCTTGTGGAAGCAGAAGAATTTGTGTCATCGACAGGTGCAGGTGTAGTACTGCTGGTAGTAGCAGTACTACCAGTAGAGCTGGTATGTGTCTCTATGGACACGGGCCTTACTTTTTTTAACCATTTATCAAATTTCGAGCAAACGGAATGAGCAGCAGCTACGTTTGGATACATATGGACCCTTAATGGAATTCACGCCAGAGAGTAACGGTTAATGTGATTGGACGTTATTTATTTGACTAGGCTGCCTGTATTTGACATTGGGTTGTGATTTCGCTGAACACTAGACGGTTTAAATTTATTTTTGGCAGTGAAACGAGGATACTTAGGCGAGAAAACAACCTCACCCAAATGTACAGCCCCGTTGGAAAAAATAAATGGACTGTTTAAAAAATGTGAAGAACATTTGTATTTGGCGTACCCCCAACGGCATTGTCTACCCCAGTTTGGGAATACCTGACCTAGTGTATCTCTCAGTCCCTCCAACTCACAGTTTTCTACACTGACACCAAACCATTGAGATGGGTCCAGTCTTCTATTTTTAGCCTGTGCCAGAGACACTTGTGGTGTGTGTGTGTGTGTGTGTGTGTGTGTGTATTGGAAGGTGACAGGGAGACAGATGGATGAGAGAAGGAGTGAAGGAAAAAGGGGTAGAGAAAGAGGTGTGCTTTATCACCATCCCCTGCCTTCCCCTGCATCTACACACACACACACACACACACAAATAAGCGTACCGTACGATTATCTAGGATGCATTTAAATGAATCTCGACACACATACCAACCCTAATCATCTCCCCAGTGTTAAGACCATTAATAAGCTTTAATCCAATTAACATAAAGCTAATTTACTGCCTACGACTGAACTATTTCATACACACACATGCGCACTCACACACGCACGCACACAGACAGGTACGCACACACACACAACCAGGTACTCACACAAGCAAGTAAGTACAGTACTGTACGTACACACAAACGCGCACTGTAAGTACCCTCACTCCTGATACAGAAGTCAATACCAGCGAGAGTTGTCAGAGCTACCGACGCAGCATCCTCTGTCAACATCTCATCCCTCTCTCCTCCCCTCCTCCCCCTTTCTCCACCCTTCCTCCCCCTCTCTCCTCCCCTCCTCCCCCTCTCTCCACCCTTCCTCCCCCTCTCTCCTCCCCTCCTCCCCCTCTCTCCACCCTTCCTCCCCCTCTCTCCCACCCTTCCTCCCCCTCTCTCCACCCTTCCTCCCCCTCTCTCCACCCTTCCTTCCCCTCTCTCTCCCCTCCTCCCCCCACTCTCCACCCTTCCTCCCCCTCTCCCTCCCCTCCTCCCCCTCTCTCCACCCTTCCTCCCCCTCTCTCCACCCTTCCTCCCCCTCTCTCCACCCTTCCTCCCCCTCCTCCACCCTTCCTCCCCCTCTCTCCTCCCCTCCTCCCCCTCTCTCCTCCCCTCCTCCCCCTTTCTCCACCCTTCCTCCCCCTCTCTCCTCCCCTCCCCCCCTCTCTCCACCCTTCCTCCCCCTCTCTCCTCCCCTCCTCCCCCTCTCTCCACCCTTCCTCCCCCTCTCTCCACCCTTCCTCCCCCTCTCTCCACCCTTCCTCCCCCTCTCTCCACCCTTCCTTCCCCTCTCTCCCCTCCTCCCCCTCTCTCCACTGTTCCTCCCCCTCTCTCCACCCTTCCTCCCCTCTCTCCTCCCCTCCTCCCCCTCTCTCCACCCTTCCTCCCCCTCTCTCCACCCTTCCTTCCCCTCTCTCCTCCCCTCCTCCCCCTCTCTCCACCCTTCCTCCCCCTCTCTCCTCCCCTCCTCCCCCTCTCTCCACCCTTCCCTTCCCCCTCTCCTCCCCTCCTCCCCCTCTCTCCTCCCCTCCTCCCCCTCTCTCCACCCTTCCCTCCCCTCTCTCCTCCCCTCCTCCCCCTCTCTCCTCCCCTCCTCCCTCTCTCCTCCCCTCCTCCCCCCTCTCTCCACCCTTCCCTCCCCTCTCCCTCCCCTCCTCCCCCTCTCCCTCCCCCTCTCTCCTCCCCTCCTCCTCCCCCTCTCCACCCTTCCTCCCCCTCTCCTCCTCCCCTCCCCCCCCCTCTCTCCTCCCCCTCTCCCTCCCCTCTCTCCTCCCATCTCTCCTCCCCCTCTCCCCTCCCTCCTCCCCCTCCACCCTCCCCCTGTCCTTTGCTGTCTCCCAGGGCAGAGGTATGAAGGGAGAAACATGCTTCTGTACATGATGATAATTCGGCCTGACTCTCCCGTCGACAGTCCTCTGCCTACAGCAGCCAGCCATCAACACTGTACTGAGCACAGACCTGCAACCTCTTGTCTCCCCAATTACAGCAGCCACACTGGACGACCGCTGATATCTCACTGGGTGTGTGTGTGAGTGTGTATGAGAGAGTATGAGAGAGTTTGTATTTGCATGTGTGTGTGTGACAATGCCAATTTTGTGCGTTTCCACGGGCAGTATGTCTGCAGTGGGCAATAACTTGTTAGGACAGCCACTTGTCAATCATTAGAAAGAAAATAGCAGCATTATACAACAGTAAGGCCCTGTGGTAAGACTGTCTGTCCTGAGCCACAGTACGACTGCCATGGCTGACCTATCACTCCAATCAGAGACAGGGTCAGAGACACCCTGAGCTACATAACGGTGACATATTGATGACATAAGGTGACTTAGGTTGACATAGGGAATAAAGGTAGACCAAAAGCTGCAGGTTCATAACAGGCGTAAGACACTGGATTACAGAGAAAATATGGATGTTTTAACATTTCTCCTCTGATTTCGGATATTTATTCCACCTCTCTTTAAAAAGAGACAGGTGCAACCGGCCCCTAACTGTAATATTTCACGTTAAACCCTGCTTCCTGTCTGGGTTCCCAGGGATCAGCTGGTGATCTGAGGGCTTGGTGGTTGTGGCAGATAGACAGAGAGTGGCCCTGCTCAGGGTAGAGACAAAGAGGCACAGCGTTTAAATGTCAGTTTTTCTTTTCCATTAAGCCCTCATCTGGTACGTTATCCAAACTCAAAGTCATACTGTAGCCAGACGAACGAGGGGGAGGATGGGAGGATGACGCTGTCTCAAGACAAAGAACAGGATGGAGGGAACAGGAGAAGAGGAGAGCAGGATATGAGAGAAAGCAGGGATGGGCCAGAAGAGTAGGAGGACAAAAACTAGAATGTCCATGTATGTCCTTATTTTCTTCAACGATGTCAGTGTTTTTAGGAGGACAGCACCATTCCCTAGTCCCCCCCCTCTCTTACGCAGTCCTTGGAAAAGGAGTCTCTAATCCTCTCATCTTTGATGTGACTAATTGGCCCGTGGTGTGTGTGACCCCTCCTGGTACCTCTGTAGGGGTCATGACCTAACCGCTGGAGTCAGATACTGCTTCTGATGGTATTAGGATCTCTAAATGAGAGTCAACATTGTGTACTGTACTCTGCTGTACCTCTCTACACTCAGAAGAAAAGGTTCCAAAAGGGATCTTTACGGAGGGATAGGGTTGTACCAAGAACCGTTTTGATCTGAAGAACCATTTTTAGAACCATCTTCCTAGAACCTTTAACATCCTAAGAACTATTTTTGGAAAAAATGATTCTTTGATGATTCTTTGGAAGGCAAGAAGAGTTCTATGTTGAACCATATTATATTTCCCAGCATGCTCTACTGCAGGGTGCTCTTCTGTGTCTTTGCATGTACACTGAATGGTTGATACATTTTCTGCTACAAATAGATAAATAGCATTTTTCTAAACTAATCCAATCTGTTAGTAGTTGATATTTTTAATGAGATGGTTGTTCCAGTTTCAATTATTTAGTAGTCTCATTATTCAATTTTCTCTACCCTAGCAGTCATTCTGAATTTCACTTGTTGGATAGCCGAACTCTGGCTGGATACCAATAGGAATTACACTTCAGGGGCCTCCCGAGTGGCGCAGTGGTCCAAGGCACTGCATTGCAGTGCTTGCAGGCGTCACTACAGACCCGGGTTTGATCCCTGGCTGTGTCACAACCGGCTGTGACCGGGAGTCCCATAAGAAAGTGCACAATAGGCCCAGCATCGTCCGGGATAGGGGAGGGTTAAGCCGGGGGGGCTTTAGTTGGCTTATCTTGCTCGAGAGACTCCTTGTGGCGTGCCAGGCGCCTGCAGCCTCACTCCGGTTGTCAGTTGAACAATGTTTCCTCCGACACATTGGTTAAGCAGCGTGGTTTGGCGAGTCATCTTTTGGAGGATGCATTACTCAACCTTCGCCTCTCCCGAGCCCGTTGTGGAGTTGCAGCGACGAGACAAGATCGCTGGATCAGATCTTAGAATCCTATTCAACCCATATCAGGTAAAGCTTGACTGACCTGAATAATTTGGATAAATTGATTGAATCTGAGTCCTGGCCAACCAATCTGTTTCTCTGGGTTTACGGCAGCTCAGCTCATTGGGCGGCAGGGTAGCCTAGTGGTTAGAGCATTGGACTAGTAACCGAAAGGTTGCACGTTCAAATCCTTGAGCTGACAAGGTGTTGTTCTGCTGTTGTTCTGCCCCTGAACAGGCAGTTAGCCCACTGTTCCTAGGCTGTCATTGAAAATAAGAATTTGTTCTTAACTGACTTGCCTAGTAAAATAAAGGTAAAATAATGGGAGATGAAGGCAGAGAGAAAAAGGGAATGAAGGGAGAGGAGCGAGGCGGCAGCATTGTTTAATGACAGGTTGTCTTCTGTGTCTGTGACTAAGTGCCTCTCCTGCTCCTCTCTCATGGCTTCTGTCTCCTCTAACCTTGTGGGCGTTCTCTCTCACACTACCTCTCCGTCTTTCTCTCTTTCAGTCTCTATCGCTCTCTCTATCCCTAATTCACCATACATTTGTTTCTTCTACTTTTTTGTCCCTTTCCCTCTCTTTCTCAGGTTTTCTATTTCTCTCTTTCTCTTGCTCTCTATCATCACTTTGTCTCTATTCTATTCACTCTCTTGTTGATCCCTCTCGCTCTCATTTTCTCTCTCTCGCTATTTGTTCTCTCTCAAAGGTGTTTCGTGCTTATACTCCTTATATTTCCCTCTCTCATTCATCTGTCTTTTGTGCTCTTTCTATCTCTCCGTCATCTCCCTCTCTCTCATTTGCACTCATTTCATGATACAATAAAGGTTGGTTAATGTTAATGCTAATGCTCTCTCTCTCTCTCTCTCTCTCTCTCTCTCTCTCTCTCTCTCTCTCTCTCTCTCTCTCTCTCTCTCTCTCTCTCTCTCTCTCTCTCTCTCTCTCTCTCTCTCTCTCTCTCTCTCTCTCTCTCTCTCTCTCTCTCTCTCTCTCTCTCTCTCTCTCTCTCTCTCTCTCTCTCTCTCTCTCTCTCTCTCTCTCTCTCTCTCTCTCTCTCTCTCTCTCTCTCTCTCTCTCTCTCTCTCTGGTGAACCATATAATTAGAGTGGGAGACCTTGTCCCCTTCACAAAGACACTGACGATGCCTTAATTTCTATTCAATCTCCCCATACTGGCATACAACTAAAAATATTCCTATATTACATCAGAGCATTATGAACACAGTAGCATCATTTCAAACCCACCAACACGCACACTTTCAACTCACTGTATCATACCAACACGCACACTTTCAACTGACTTTATCATACCAACACGCACACTTTCAACTGACTTTATCATACCAACACACACACTTTCAACTGACTTTATCATACCAACACACACACTTTCAACTGACTTTATCATACCAACACACACACTTTCAACTGACTTTATCATACCAACACGCACACTTTCAACTGACTTTATCATACCAACACACACACTTTCAACTGACTTTATCATACCAACACACAGACTTTCAACTGACTTTATCATACCAACACACACACTTTCAACTGACTTTATCATACCAACACACACACTTTCAACTGACTTTATCATACCAACACACACACTTTCAACTGACTTTATCATATCAACACACACACTTTCAACTGACTTTATCATACCAACACACACACTTTCAACTGACTTTATCATATCAACACACACACTTTCAACTGACTTTATCATACCAACACACACACTTTCAACTGACTTTATCATATCAACACACACACTTTCAACTGACTTTATCATACCAACACACACACTTTCAACTGACTTTATCATACCAACACACAGACTTTCAACTGACTTTATCATACCAACACACACTTTCAACTGACTTTATCATACCAACACACACACTTTCAACTGACTTTATCATACCAACACACACACTTTCAACTGACTTTATCATACCAACACACAGACTTTCAACTGACTTTATCATACCAACACACACACTTTCAACTGACTTTATCATACCAACACACACACTTTCAACTGACTTTATCATACCAACACACACACTTTCAACTGACTTTATCATACCAACACACACACTTTCAACTGACTTTATCATACCAACACACACACTTTCAACTGACTTTATCATACCAACACACACACTTTCAACTGACTTTATCATACCAACACACACACTTTCAACTGACTTTATCATACCAACACACACACTTTCAACTGACTTTATCATACCAACACAAACACTTTCAACTGACTTTATCATACCAACACACACACTTTCAACTGACTTTATCATACCAACACACACACTTTCAACTGACTTTATCATACCAACACACACACTTTCAACTGACTTTATCATACCAACACACACACTTTCAACTGACTTTATCATACCAACACACACACTTTCAACTCACTGTATCATACCAACACACACACTTTCAACTCACTGTATCATACCAACACACACACTTTCAACTGACTTTATCATACCAACACACACACTTTCAACTCACTGTATCATACCAACACACACACTTTCAACTGACTTTATCATAGCAACACACTGGGCTTCTTTTTATTATTTATTATTCCTGCCGAGAGGAACCCCGAGGGTGTGTGTGTGTGTTCGATGAAATAGAGAGAGAGAGAGAGGAAGAGACAGAGTGAGTGAGTGACAAAAAGAGACTAGAAACCGATACAGAGTAAAGTCGAATGCCCAAAAGAGTGAGATGCATACCAGGGTGATCACATATACATATCATTCATTTCCATTGGACATTTTAGTCATACTCTACAGTTTAGAGTTACAGATACAGACACACAGTTCATTTAGTAGTGCAAGTACATATTTCCTCAATAAAGAAGTTCAATATCCTCCTTCCTTTATACCGGTCTCATCAAAACACTGTCAGCCCAGAGAGGAGAGGATAAAGGAGGTTGTATTGTCTGAAAGCACAATGGTTGAGGCTCGTAAAACCTAATGGAGAAAATGATGTAAAAGGTTGTGACACAGACAGACACATTAACAAGCACTCCAATTTACTCCCAGGCTGCAGAAAATGTGTGTGTGTGTGTGTGTTGCGTGCGTGTTCGTGCACGCGGGTGTGTGTGTGTGTGTGTGTGTGTGTGTGTGTGAAACTGAATCACAAGGTTAGTTCACAGGAGAACTGTGGTTAGATACTCCCTGTGGAAGAAGACTTGCCCTCATGTTCTCTCTCTTTTAATGTCCTTTTCTCTCTTTCCATCAAAAGCAATTCATGGGAACAGTAGTAAACCCTATGGCCTTGACGAGGGAAGATGCACTGCAATGTCCGTCCCCCCCCCGTCCCCCCAGCCTGTTCCACTGTACTGCTCACCTCTATAAAACACACAGATGGACTGGACCACTCTCGTTAAGCAGGGGTTATTACAACTCCCTCCGACGGAAAGATATACCAAGCTCCTCTTGTCCTGGACTGGATGTTCTAATTGGTTCTAATGAATGAAATCACTGGACTGTGGAATTATGTGTGTGTGTGTGTGTGCGTGCATGTGTGTGTGAGTGAGTGAGTTGTATAAGAATGTGTAGGGGTGAGGGTGTTGTCATCATGGTATGTTTATGTAAGGGGTGAGGGAGTTGTCATCATGGTATGTGTATGTAAGGGGTGAGGGAGTTGTCATCATGGTATGTGTATGTAAGGGGTGAGGGAGTTGTCATCATGATGTGTGTATGTAAGGGGTGAGGGAGTTGTCATCATGGTATGTGTATGTAAGGGGTGAGGGAGTTGTCATCATGGTATGTGTATGTAAGGGGTGAGGGAGTTGTCATCATGGTATGTGTATGTAAGGGGTGAGGGAGTTGTCATCATGGTATGTGTATGTAAGGGGTGAGGGAGTTGTCATCATGGTATGTGTATGTAAGGGGTGAGGGAGTTGTCATCATGGTATGTGTATGTAAGGGGTGAGGGAGTTGTCATCATGGTATGTGTATGTAAGGGGTGAGGGAGTTGTCATCATGGTATGTGTATGTAAGGGGTGAGGGAGTTGTCATCATGGTATGTGTATGTAAGGGGTGAGGGAGTTGTCATCATGGTATGTGTATGTAAGGGGTGAGGGAGTTGTCATCATGGTATGTGTATGTAAGGGGTGAGGGAGTTGTCATCATGATGTGTGTATGTAAGGGGTGAGGGAGTTGTCATCATGGTATGTGTATGTAAGGGGTGAGGGAGTTGTCATCATGGTATGTGTATGTAAGGGGTGAGGGAGTTGTCATCATGGTATGTGTATGTAAGGGGTGAGGGAGTTGTCATCATGGTATGTGTATGTAAGGGGTGAGGGAGTTGTCATCATGGTATGTGTATGTAAGGGGTGAGGGAGTTGTCATCATGGTATGTGTATGTAAGGGGTGAGGGAGTTGTCATCATGGTATGTGTATGTAAGGGGTGAGGGAGTTGTCATCATGGTATGTGTATGTAAGGGGTGAGGGAGTTGTCATCATGGTATGTGTATGTAAGGGGTGAGGGAGTTGTCATCATGGTATGTGTATGTAAGGGGTGAGGGAGTTGTCATCATGGTATGTGTATGTAAGGGGTGAGGGAGTTGTCATCATGGTATGTGTATGTAAGGGGTGAGGGAGTTGTCATCATGGTATGTGTATGTAAGGGGTGAGGGAGTTGTCATCATGGTATGTGTATGTAAGGGCTGAACGAGTTCAGATGGAAGTATGTCATGTAAGGGTTGGTTATAATGGGGTGTGTGAGTGGTGAGTTTAATATCATGAAATGTGTGTATGTGCTGTGTGTGTGCTTAGGATAGCAATCACTCCCCCTCTCCTCTGATTCAGGAGTCAGAAGCTGTACATCAGATAAACCGCTCATCTCCTCCTTTCATATTAACTGGACAAAACTAGTGCAATCCATTAATGCTGTTAATGTGTGTGCAGGTTTTCAGTGAATTTATGTCAATCAGGAAGCTTATCTGCATTTCCTGTGGTGCGCGAAAATTCTCAGCAACAAAAGAGTGTCCAAATGAAGATCCTACACCTGTAGCTATCTTTTATTTTCTCTGAGAAGAACGAGAGATGAAAGAGATTCACACCCTTTCCTCCCTTGTCATCCAATCCTACACCTGCAATCCCCTGATTGACACTTCTCTCTGTCTTCTCTGTCTAATGTCAAGGTTTAATGATTGGTTAAAGAGAGCTTAGGTTTCTAAAGTGCCCTCCAATCCATAGATGCTTTTTCCTCAGCGAGTATTACATGGTAATGGGAGCGTCTGTGTGAGCGTGTGTGTGTGTCTGTGTGTGTGTGTGTGTGTGTGTTGACTGCAGTGATATGTGGAACTCTATCTATGGAGGAGAAGATCCCAAGGAGGGTGAGGCAGTTAATTAAACACAGGGAAGATACAGGCTGCTGAAGTGAGTTCACACACACACACACAGACAGACAGACAGACAGACAGACACACACACACACACACACATGCATTTCGCTACACTCGCATTAACATCTGCTAACCATGTGTATGTGACAAATAAAATTTGATTTGATTTGACATGCACACATTCGATTTGCATGCAGAGGGCAGCTATTGTGCAAAGTCATTCATAAAAGTGAAAAGAAATATACAGATTGGTGTGTAGTTGTAGAAATAACAAAAGTTTGTTGTATGATTATGCTTGACAGGTGTGATTTGTCTAAGTATGCTTCTGTATACTGTAACACAGCTGTCACACCCTGATCTGTTTCACCTGTCTTGTGCTTGTCTCCACCCCCCTCCAGGTGTCGCCCATCTTCCCCATTATCCCCTGTGTATTTATACCTGTGTTCCTGTTTATCTGTTGCCAGTTCTTTTTGTTTCGTCAAGCCTACCAGCGTTTTTTCCTCTGCTCCTGTCTCTCAATTGTTCCTGTTTCCTAGTTTTCCCGGTGTTGACCATTCTGCCTGCCCTGACCCTGAGCCTGCCTGCCGCTCTGTACCTTCGCCTCCACCTGTCTGGATTACTGACTTCTGCCTGCCCTGACACTGAGCCTGCCTGCTGCTCTGTACCTTCGCCCCCACCTGTCTGGATTACTGACTTCTGCCTGCCCTTGACCTGCATATTGCCTGCCCCTGTTCGATTAATAGACTGTTGTTACTTCGACGTTGTCTGCATCTGGGTCTCACCTGAAACGTGATAAAAGCATCCGTTACTGCAAGACAATAGAGCTACTTTTATGCGGTTTTATGCTGTGACTATAGCACACGCACACAATCACACACACACAGGCACACAGGCACGCACACAAACAAATACCCACCTCCTCTCCTCTCCAAAGAACTTCTCATCTGCAGAAGACATGTTAATCTTTTCTCGACATCTCTTAGATTGAGCACTCTATCTTTATCCCGGAGAGCTTAGGCGAGACGTTCTCCCACAAATCAACACAACGCAATCAAGTGAAAAGAATGTACATTTAGACAAACTGCTATTTCAGAGGAGAAAATTGCCTGTAATTGGGTGAGCTGTAAGTAGCAGTGCACCTCGACAGAGATTCTCTACATAGCTGGGAGATGTTTTCTTTTTGTGGTAGTAAACAGCCGCTGCGTCCCAAATGGCACCCTATTCCCTATATAGAGCACTACTTTTGACCTGGGCCTATAGGCCTCTGGTCAAAATGAGTGCACTATGTAGGGATTAGGGTGCTATTTTGGACACAGCCAACGTCTCTGCAAATTGTTTCGAGGCCGACTCTGTGAAAGCAAATGGTGAGTGAGTAGTTGTATTGCTGTTGTATAACATGGGCCCACACAGATGGCCATGCAGAGTACAGTAGAGTACTACCTAAGGACACACGTGTGTATCTTTACTGGAGATAAGACATTAACAGCCTGAGTATAGAGAGTACAATAGAGGAGGAATGTCAAGGAGGCTCTGCAGAGTCTTACATTGTGTGAGTAAGTATCTCTCTCTCTGTGTGTGTGTGTGCTCTCTCACTTCCACAACAAAGCTTATAGCCTGATTAGAAAACTCCTCATCGTTCTGGGACACACACACATAAAACAGGTCTGACTCTGGGGCATGGAGGTAGAGGGAGGAGAAATGAGCTCTCTCTCCATCTCTCTTTTAAATCTGCCGTTCGTCCGGAGCTCGGACTCTCAGACACTTCATTAGTCCGATTCTCCCTTCAGACCCTTGGGATGGACAGGGTGATGTCACTATGCTCCCTCGTTCTTTCTCCCCACGACTGTGTCCTCTCACTGTCTCTATCTGCCGAAGACAAAGGAATAATCCAATTAATTACGCCTGTGACCATCGCTGTCTCATTGAGACAGCTTCATACACGTGTGTCACAGACCGTGTCACATGACATAAACGTTTCTATCTTTTGACTGTCTTCATTTGACTTTCTTTCCTCTCAACATCATCATCTCTGAGTTCTCTCATTATCACCGATGGCTTAACTGCCTATCTTATTATGGTATTTGGGTGAACCATTTTAATGTCTCTCAGGAAGAACAGCTGTGTGTGTGTGTGTGTGTGTGTGTGTGTGTGTGTGTGTGTGTGTGTGTGTGTACTCCACCCAAGGGGTTAGCGAGATTAGAAGAGAAATCATAGATAAAATGAAAATAGCAGACGCTTGAACGACTCTCTTAATCTCTCATTTATATGGATCCCAGGTTAATAGCCAGAGTGTATGACGTGTTTAACTGTCTGTGAACGATACGACCTGACTCAACCAGACAGAACCAGAGAGAGACCAGAGACAGAGAGGCAGAGTACTGACAGAGTAGAAAACAGGAGAGGATGCTATGGGGATACCCTGGGAGAGTCATATTAAACACAGGGTAGAAACAGGAGAGGATGCTATGGGGATACCCTGGGAGAGTCGTATTAAACACAGGGTAGAAACAGAAGAGGAGGGGATGCTATGGGGATACCCTGGGAGAGTCGTATTAAACACAGGGTAGAAACAGGAGAGGAGGGGATGCTGGGGGATACCCTGGGAGAGTCGTATTAAACACAGGGTAGAAACAGGAGAGGAGGGGATGCTGTGGGGATACCCTGGGAGAGTCGTATTAAACACAGGGTAGAAACAGGAGAGGAGGGGATGCTATGGGGATACCCTGGGAGAGTCGTATTAAACACAGGGTAGAAACAGGAGAGGAGGGGATGCTGTGGGGATACCCTGGGAGAGTCGTATTAAACACAGGGTAGAAACAGGAGAGGAGGGGATGCTATGGGGATACCCTGGGAGAGTCATATTAAACACAGGGTAGAAACAGGAGAGGAGGGGATGCTATGGGGATACCCTGGGAGAGTCATATTAAACACAGGGTAGAAACAGGAGAGGAGGGGATGCTATGGGGATACCCTGGGAGAGTCGTATTAAACACAGGGTAGAAACAGGAGAGGAGGGGATGCTATGGGGATACCCTGGGAGAGTCGTATTAAACACAGGGTAGAAACAGGAGAGGAGGGGATGCTATGGGGATACCCTGGGAGAGTCGTATTAAACACAGGGTAGAAACAGGAGAGGAGGGGATGCTATGGGGATACCCTGGGAGAGTCGTATTAAACACAGGGTAGAAACAGGAGAGGAGGGGATGCTATGGGGATACCCTGGGAGAGTCATATTAAACACAGGGTAGAAACAGGAGAGGAGGGGATGCTATGGGGATACCCTGGGAGAGTCGTATTAAACACAGGGTAGAAACAGGAGAGGAGGGGATGCTATGGGGATACCCTGGGAGAGTCGTATTAAACACAGGGTAGAAACAGGAGAGGAGGGGATGCTATGGGGATACCCTGGGAGAGTCATATTAAACACACACACACATTCCCCAATCAAATCCTCTTGCCCTAACCCTGTCACCCTTTTGTGGAAATTAGCCCTCAGGCATTCACCAGCTCCAGATTAACGTCTGAGAGAGGAGAGTCCAGTCATGCAGTCAGCCAGAACCTCGGTTTGTGCTGTCAATCGTAGGTTAGACATTGCATACAGTACCCAGCAGGTGTGAATGTGCAGTAGGTTGGAAACCAGTCTCTGGATGTACTGTATACCTCTATCTAAGCATCTTCTCTTCCTGTCCTGCTGAGTACGCAGTGATATGAGTGAACACCAAAGGAGAATTTCACACACCTCATTTGCTACAGTCAATAAAAGAACATAGTCCAATGACTAGATGTGGATCTCCGCATGGTTAAGCTGATCATATTCAACGACCGCTCCAATGATCTATTGCATAGCTGCAGTGATTGTGTGAGATAGTGCGCTCCAATAGATGGTAGGGTGGCCTGTATTTCTATGATTTACACACAAGATCTCCTGCCTGGTGCTACCGTACAGTACAGTGAGGTGTGGTGGGTGACGTGAACTAACTGAGATTTACTCTCCCAGGGGCCAGCTCTGAATCTTCCTATTTATGCTATCATAAGGACCACTCCTAGCTCTCCTTGTACTCGCTGGGAACCTGATTTAACACACGCGCACACACACCATCTTTCAAGCCCTCAGAGCACAAACACACACAAGCCCAGACACACAAGCCCAGACACACAAGCCCAGACACACACACACACACACACACACACACACACACACACACACACACACACACACACACACACACACACACACACACACACACACACACACACACACACACACACACACACACAAGGAGAAGAGAGGGAGAATGGGGGAGAAAGAGATCCAAGTAATGGCAGGAGGAATGGAGGGAGGACAGAGACAGACAATGCTGAGTGGGAGAGGAGGAGGAGGAGGAGCTAAATAAAAAGAGGAAGAACAAGTCAGAGAGGTTAAAGAGGGGAACAACAAGTCAGTGAGGTTAAAGAGGGGAAGAACAAGTTAATGAGGTTAAAGAGGGGAAGAACAAGTCAGTGAGATTAAAGAGGGGAAGAACAAGTCAGTGGCATTAAAGAGGGGAAGATCAAGTCAGTGAGGTTAAAGAGGGGAAGAACAAGCCAGTGAGGTTAAAGAAGGGAATGACAAGTCAGTGAGGTTAAAGAGGGGAACGACAAGTCAGTGAGGTTAAAGAGGGGAACGACAAGTCAGTGATGTTAAAGAGGGGAAGAACAAGTTAGTGAGGTTAAAGAGGGGAAAAACAAGTTAGTGAGGTTAAAGAGGGAAAGAACAAGTCAGTGGCATTAAAGAGGGAAAGAACAAGTCAGTGACGTTAAAGAGGGGAAGAACAAGTCAGTGAGGTTAAAGAGGGGAAGAACAAGTTAGTGAGGTTAAAGAGGGAAAGAACAAGTCAGTGGCATTAAAGAGGGGAAGAACAAGTTAGTGGCATTAAAGAGGGAAAGAACAAGTTAGTGGCATTAAAGAGGGGAAGAACAAGTTAGTGGCATTAAAGAGGGAAAGAACAAGTTAGTGGCATTAAAGAGGGGAAGAACAAGTTAGTGGCATTAAAGAGGGGAAGAACAAGTTAGTGGCATTAAAGAGGGAAAGAACAAGTTAGTGGCATTAAAGAGGGGAAGAACAAGTTAGTGGCATTAAAGAGGGAAAGAACAAGTTAGTGGCATTAAAGAGGGGAAGAACAAGTTAGTGAGGTTAAAGAGGGGAAGATCAAGTCTGAGGTTAAAGAGGGGAAGAACAAGTTAGTGAGGTTAAAGAGGGGAAGATCAAGTCAGTGAGGTTAAAGAGGGGAAGAACAAGTTAGTGGCATTAAAGAGGGAAAGAACAAGTTAGTGGCATTAAAGAGGGGAAGAACAAGTTAGTGGCATTAAAGAGGGAAAGAACAAGTTAGTGGCATTAAAGAGGGGAAGAAACAGAAAGAAGGAGATGAGAGTCTAGATGGAGAACAGCAATAACACTGTTTCATTAAGGCAGCAGCCACAAGCCCAACTAAACAATCTGCAATAATAATGGGCCCTCATCTCATCTCTCTTCAGGGGGTGATCAAGCTGCCTCGCGCCTCCTGCTGCTCTTCCTCTCCTGCTCCTCCTGCACTACAAATGAGCCAGGGAGCCCGGGACGGCATCCCATACAGGAAAACACCATGGGAGTAACCCCCTCCTCAACCCCCAGTCCATGAACCTCCTCTATAAACCGGTACACAGCCCCCCTAACCCTGCAACAACGCTCCACTACACTAACCCACTGGAGAGGTCTGGATACAACAGAAGAACCATATCTCCACTGTAAAACCACCCTTGCTGCTTTGTTCTGTACATTCTGCAGCCTCCTAACTTCACTTGATGATGCATTTCCCCAGAGCACCGAACAGTAGTTCACCTGATTCTCAATTAATGCTTGGGTTATTTTAAGAATCTTTCCTGGTAAATATTTAGCTATCCTTCTGATTATGCTGTTTTAATATTTTTTTCCCTCCATAGATGAGTTATTTGAGACGACCATGATAAGCAGTTGTCTAGCTGCACTCCTAGTAGTTTAGTTTCTGACACCACAATTTATACTCCTCCCATATTTAATTGTATCCCATGCTGTGTTGGCTTTTTCTTGGTGGAACAGACATAACTTTGGTTATCTTGGTGTTTAAAGCAATGCGTAGCTGTCATGGTGCCGAATGATGCACTCATGGCGGTCGTCATGGCGCTAAGTCATCCCTGTTTACACAGTGCCTGTGCGTGTGTGTGTATGTATGTGTGTCCTCGTCCTAACCTCCGAGCTCTTCTCTTCCTCTAGGCTATAAACTGATTTCCCTCTCCCCAAGTGACTCTGACACTTCAGCATCTCTGAGCATCATACCCAGACACGCTCTTCCTGAATGCAGCTCCCATCACCACGCAACGCTCCTGAGACAGAGAACAGTGAACGCACCCACTTCGCTAACAACCCCAAACGCAGCCGCAAGCCTCTGTGAGGGTAACACACTATAACCGGTTTCTGAAGCTGTCAAAATGTCAGAGAAGAGAAAGACAGAGAGTGAGGGAGATGGAGACACAGAGAGAGCGAGGGAAAGAAAGCGGGAGATGGAGAGAAAGAGTGAGGGAAAGAAAGAGGGAGATGGAGAGAAAGTGAGGGAAAGAAAGAGGGAGATGGAGAGAAAGAGTGAGGGAAAGAAAGAGGGAGATGGAGAGAAAGTGAGGGAAAGAAAGAGGGAGATGGAGAGAAAGAGTGAGGGAAAGAAAGAGGGAGATGGAGAGAAAGACATTTGACAAAATCCTACAGTATTCCCTTCTGAGAGTCAAACCACTGAGGAGAAAGGGAGAGGAGAGAACAGGAAGAGAGGGGAGAGAACAGGAAGACGAGCGGATAACGACAAAGTACAGTCCTAGCAGAGTTAAGATTCTAGTGAAGTAGGTCTACTCTGTAACACTTAACATTTGTTACAGTGAACTGTCAAAGTTTGTGTGTGTGTGTGTGTGTGTATTTAATCCCAGGCTCACAGTGTTTCCTTTCAGTAAGAGGTGTTAGGTATTACAGGCTCCCACAACGACATCTGAGTGAAGTATTGTGGCAACGCGCTGACTAGCGAGGAGCTAGTGCTTTACAAACACAACCTGACAGGGAGAGAGATGATTCCAATGATTATGATGATACTGATGAGGGGGATGATAGTTAGAGGATTATCAAAGAGGTACATCGATGCTGATGGCAATATTCCAGGAATAGAAGGATGAAAAATGAATAGCTGTCAATAGCAAGCCACATCCTCCCTGAGACGACAAGAAAAGAAGATGAAAAATGAGCGTGCTGCAGAAGAGCCTGCTGTGTGTGTGTGTGTTTCTGTGTGTGTATGTGTGAGAGAACGAGAGCGAAAGAGAGAGTGTGTGTGTGTGTGCGCATGTGCATGAGTGTGTGTATGTGTGCCCACTACCCAGTAGTTCTGCGACAGAGTGAGAGAGACACGATTGGGACAGGAACCAACCCGCCATCGGCACCTTCCTCCCTCTCTCCCCTCTCCAGCAGCTGTTTAACAGCCTCCCAGCCTAGCGCACCACAATAAAAATTCCTTTCTGTGTGTGCGGGGGCAGAATTCAACGTTGCACCACTACCCGTTTACAGGGAATCTCTTCAGTAAAAAGAGTCAGAGAATGCTGCGAAGCCTCCAGGGCGCACACCCAGTCAGGGGGAGATAAACACTGCTTTTGTTCCACATGTAAAAAAAGGAGAGAGAAATAAAAGTAAACAGGGTTGACACAGAGAGAGAAAGAGAGAGAGAGAGAGAGAGAGAGAGAGAGAGAAGAGAGAGAGAGAGAGAGAGAGAGAGAGAGAGAGAGAGAGAGAGAGAGAAAGAGAGAGAGAGAAATAAAAGTAAACAGGGTTGAGAGAGAGAAAGAGAGAGAGAAGAGAGAGAGAGAGAGAGAAAGAGAGAGAGAGAGAAAGAGAGAGAGAGAGAGAGAGAGAGAGAGAGAGAGAGAGAGAGAGAGAGAGAGAGAGAGAGAGAGAGAAGAGAGAGAGAGAAAGAGAGAGAGAGAGAGAGAGAGAGAGAGAGAGAGAGAGAGAGAGAGAGAGAGAGAGAGAGAGAGAGAGAGAGAGAGAGAGAGAGAGAGAGAGAGAGAGAGAGAAAGAGAGAGAGAGAGAAAGAGAGAGAGAGAGAGAGAGAGAGAGAGAGAAAGAGAGAGAGAGAGAGAGAGAGAGAGAGAGAGAGAGAGAGAGGGGGGGAGGTGGGGGTAAGCAGTTTGACAGTTGCTTGATGCTACAGAGTTAATACTGCATACTGTATGCGTCTTTCTTGGTCCCAACGCAGTTAAGCCAAAACCACGCCCCGTTATTCAGAGGGGCGTTCTACAACGCTTTGAACGCTCTCCAAGTCTCCAAATCCAGAAGTGAATATAACACGTAGGTTGACATTTCAGTCACTGGTTAATAACATTTGCCCTTGTATTTCAAGATTGAAAAATATAATAACTGCCTGGCCGGTTCCCTCTGCTTGGCCGGTTCCCCTCTTTCCACTGGGATTCTCTGCCTCTAACCCTATTACAGGGGCTGAATCACTGGCTTTCTAGGGCTCTTTCATACCATCCCTAGGAGGGGTGCGTCACTTGAGTGGGTTGAGTCACTGATGTGATCTTCCTGTCTGGGTTGGCGCGCCCCCTTAGGTTGTGCCGTGGCGGAGATCTTTGTGGCCTATACTCGGCCTTGTCTCAGGATGGTAAGTTGGTGGTTGAAGATATCCCTCTAGTGGTGTGGGTGCTGTGCTTTGGCAAAGTGGGTGGGGTTATATCCTTCCTGTTTGGCCCTGTCCGGGGGTGTCCTCGGATGGGGCCACAGTGTCTCCTGACCCCTCCTGTCTCAGCCTCCAGTATTTATGCTGCAGTAGTTTATGTGTCGGGGGGCTTGGGTCAGTTTGTTATATCTGGAGTACTTCTCCTGTCTTATCCGGTGTCCTGTGTGAATCTAAGTGTGCGTTCTCTAATTTATTTATGAACATTTGAACATCTTGGCCATGTTCTGTTATAATCTCCACCCGGCACAGCCAGAAGAGGACTGGCCACCCCTCATAGCCTGGTTCCTCTCTCGGTTTCTTCCTAGGTTTTGGCCTTTCTAGGGAGTTTTTCCTAGCCACCGTGCTTCTACACCTGCATTGCTTGCTGTTTGGGGTTTTAGGCTGGGTTTCTGTACAGCACTTTGAGATATCAACTGATGTACGAAGGGCTATATACATTCTGATTCGATTTGATTTGATAATAACATAATGTCGTGGACCGAGCTAGACATTAACGTCCCTTAACACTCAAAGACAGATTCAATGGCATAGCATATTCGATTGAGTGATTAGCTAATAAATATTTGAGATATTATGAACAATAAGCACATGCTTTTACCTGATAATAGACTACTAATGAAAATATAACAACTTCAAAAACCAAGCTAGTAACGTTAAGTAGCCTAGGTTAACTTAGCTGACCTTCAATTGAGGGAATTCAGCAGAGTTCTCTGAGACATTTGTACAACTCATTCAAACTCTGAAAATAAATACATGGGCAAGTGTTACCAAACATGATAATAATAGGCCTGCATTATGGTAGGGAGCTAATTGCTAAACTACACTTTCCATCCTTACCTTGGAATGTTACTGTCTCTGCGCTGATCGTCTGTGAATGAGGCAATGTTAGCTAGCCAATGGGAGCATAGTAGAACGCTCCTCTGAATAACGGGGTGTGGTTTTGGCTTTACTGCATTGGAAAAAGAAAGGTGCATACTGTACACGTTCTGTCTGTCTGTCTGTCTGTCTGTCTGTCTGTCTGTCTGTCTGTCTGTCTGTCTGTCTGTCTGTCTGTCTGTCTGTCTGTCTGTCTGTCTGTCTGTCTGTCTGTCTGTCTGTCTGTCTGTCTGTCTGTCTGTCTGTCTGTCACTCTCACTGCCAATCTTTCTGGTGTCTGTGTCTTCCTTTCTGAATGTCTGTATGTCTGTCAGGTCATTTATCTGACTCTTTGCATGGGTCCATGTACAGTATGTCTCTCTGCACAGTGTGTGTCAGTTCTCTGAGCTGGAGAACAGTACTTGTCCCTCAGCTTCACTGTCTTTGTAAGTCTGTCTCTCTACTGTAGCTGTATGCACAACTGCCTAGTGCTGGCAGGTCTGTCTGTCTGTCTCTCTTGTCTGCCTTTCTGTCTGTCTCTCTTATCTGTATGGTATTTGTCATTCTATGTTGTGTCTCTGCATGTTGTTCTGCATGTATATAATTATCAGAATCCATTTATGTGTGTGACACTGAGTCCCTTCAGTGTAGCTAGAGAGGAGAGGTCACCATGGGTCGTCAGCTCCACACACACTAGAGGAACTGCTCCAGGCCTCACACACACACCAGCACAATACCCCATTGTACTCTAGTCACCAAAGCCCAGAGCTCCGCAAAGCCAAAGTCACCTCACGCTTTCTTTTTGTCATTCTCTCATGCTATCTACTCACACACTCTATAGAGAAACTCAGTAACAGCTGCACAGCGAGCTCCCTGGGAACTGTGCTCTATGATTTGTTAATGGAAAAACAGTGTGTGTATGTGTCTACTGTATGTCGGTGTGTGTGTGTACATGTACCATCACCCCTCCTTTCATTTTTCCTTCTCTCCATTCTCCCTCCACCCAGAGGGTTCAGGGGGGAGGAGCCCCAGGCTCTATGCACACCTGAAGTTAATTCATATTCATTAGATACTGAGATGACTGGCATCAAAGTGGAACGGATGGTGAATATATCTGGTGTGCGTGTGCGTGTGTGTGTGTGTGTGTGTGTGTGTGTGTGTGTGTGTGTGTGTGTGTGTGTGTGTGTGTGTGTGTGTGTGTGTGTGTGTGTGTTGTCTGCCCATCTGTTATGTATGTTGCATACCAGTGTGTGATGTATAATTGAGGTAAGAATTGTAAAATGACTCCCATCTGCAGAGCACTGGGGACAGATAGATGTAGATGCATTATGCTTTACATTCTAGATGAAAGCGTTCGGTCGGCTGAACGACGGCACTGAAGACACCATAGCAGACGCTGTTTTGTGCTTTATAAGGTTTTACATGTTTCAATGCTCCAAGCTTCAAATGCTGACACAAATAGCCCTCCTCATCTAACATTCAGTCTACCATTCAGCTGGAAAAGGCTGAGGCGCTATGTAAAACAAAAGGGTGCTCATTTCCCCTCAGCCTCTTACGAGCTAGACTACCACGTCAGGTAAAGGCGTGCATTGGTTGCTATGGTAACTGAAGCGGGATGAGGCATGAGCAAACACTTAGGTCTCAGGTTTAACACTGTCTTTAAACATGGAGAGGGGAGAGAGGTTGGTTTGACTCATTGTAGGTAGGGCTTCGTGAGAAAGAGAGAGCGAGAGATGAGAGAAAGAGAGAGCGAGAGAGAGAGAGAGAGAGAATGTGGAGAGAGAGAAAGAGGGTGAGTGAGGGATAGAGAGCGAGAGAGAGAGAGAGAATGTGGAGAGAGAGAAAGAGGGTGAGTGAGGGATAGAGAGTGAGAGAGAGAGAGAATGTGTAGAGAGAGAAAGAGGGTGAGTGAGGGATAGAGAGTGAGAGAGATTGCTTTGGCTTTGGCAATGTAAACATGTTTCCCATGCCAATAAACCCCCTTCAATTGAAGTTGAATTGAGAGAGAAATAACATGTGGAAAGAGATAAAGAGGGGGACTGAGGGATAACGAGAGAGAGAGAGACAATGCGGAGAGAGAGAGAGAGAGAGAGAGAGAGAGAGAGAGAGAGAGAGAGAGAGAGAGAGAATACGGAGAGAGAGAGAGAGAGAGACAATGCGGAGAGAGAGAGAGAGAGAGAGAGAGAGAGAGAGAGAGAGACAATACGGAGAGAGAGAGAGAGAGAGAGAGAGACAATGCGGAGAGAGAGAGAGAGAGAGAGAGAGAGACAATGCGGAGAGAGAGAGAGAGAGAGAGAGAGAGAGAGAGAGAGAGAGAGACAATACGGAGAGAGAGAGAGAGAGACAATGCGGAGAGAGAGAGAGAGAGAGAGAGAGAGAGAGAGAGAGAGAGAGAGAGAGAGAGATAGAGAGAGAGAGAGAGAGAGAGAGAGAGACAATGAGGAGAGAGAGAGAGAGAGAGAGAGAGACAATGCGGAGAGAGAGAGAGAGAGAGAGAGACAATGCAGAGAGAGAGAGAGAGAGAGAGACAATGCAGAGAGAGAGAGAGAGAGAGAGAATGCAGAGAGAGAGAGAGAGAGAGAGAGAGAGAGAGAGAGAGAGAGAGAGAGAGAGAGAGAGAGAGAGAGAGAGAGAGAGAGAGAGAAAGAAGAAGCATGTTTTATGTCTTCTGATTCATTAGCTTGGGGGTGAGTGCAGGATGCTAACTATTATTGATACTGCTGAAATAACAATGGAGCCCACGGCCATCCATCACCTGACCTGTTGCCATGCCCGTGGCGGTCATCTTGGAACGCTAAGTCATTCTAATTAGCCCGGCAGGCATGGAAATTGGAGTGAGGGGGGGTTTGGAAGGCCCAGTTCTGATCGGTGATGGAGGCAAAAAAGTGTGGGTGTGAGCGTGAGTCATTCGCCAGATGATGTCACCGGCTGTAATGTGAGAAAGAACATGTTGCGTTATGATGTTGCAATACCACTGTGTGATATTACAGGACTAATGATGAAAGTAGTCTTGTCGGTGACTGCAGGAATGTCCAGCAGAGTTGTTGCCAGAGAACTGAATGTTCATTTCTCTACCATAAGCTGCCTCCAACGTCGTTTTAAAGATTTTGTCAGTACGTCAAACCGGCCTTACAACCTCAGACCACAGTAACAATGCTAGCCCAGGACTTTCACATCCGGCTTCATCACCTGCAGTATCGTCTGAGACCAGCCACCCGGACAGCTGATGAAACTGTGGAGTATTTCTGTCTGTAATAAAGCCCTTTGGGGGGGGGGGATTATTCTGATTGGCTGAGCTCCCGCCCAGTCATGTGAAATCCATAGATTAGGGCCTAATTTATTTATTTAAATTGAACAATTTCCTTACATGAATTGTAACTCAGTAAAATCGTTGAAATTGTGGCATTATTGCGATTATAGTTTTGTTCACTATACCTCCAGCAGACTGGAGAGTTCCGTACCGTAGCTTATGTGAATTGAATTCAGAGCATTTCGGGATCATGTTGGGATTGTGTTGAAATGAAATTCTCCCAGAGAATCTGATCATCTGGTCGACCTCTTTTGACACAAGCAAAACATGAGCCAATCACCATAGAGAACGGCACGTTCCCCATGGTGCCCACATTTACAGTAACTGCATGCAGTGCTGAATTTGATGAAATGCAGGTGATAACATTATTTAATTTTTCAGAAAATTGTTGTAGGTAACAGCGCAACGTATCAGATTAGAGAGAGTGAGGTTTTGGGATGAAATTGGTTCCATTTTATCCTGATATCTTATTCCTAAATGGGAGGTATTCCTATCTATCTACTTGAAATGAAGAAAAAATGTAACCTACAGAGTCTCTGAAATAACCAAGCTGTTGATTTGAATTGGACAATATTCTTTACCAAATGAAAAAGTTCATACTTTGAAAGTATTATTTTTTATATAACCTTCTCCAACTTTTGAGATGCTGACGAGAATTGTCCAGGTGGATGACCTCGTGTAAAGTATATCACACATTTTATTCTTAAAATGATTAGGCTATGCAGCACCCTCTAGATTGGGGGAAATAGACTATGAACTGTGAAAACCAACCTATGGAATAACTAATCCTGGTTTACCCAGGGCACCGATGCCCGGACCTCTATCATTTTTTTCTCATTTGAAAACAATTATTAAAAACATATATTTTGTACACAATGAAGAAAATCAAGTAAGGGTCAACATCTAAATATTGCTCCCTCTAAATGTTGATCAAAGCTCAGAACGCTTATATTCTTGATCTGACTGGAATCATAAACAGAGGTTTGTTCGTTTTGTTCGCTTGTGTCCCCCGGATTTGCATTTAGCAGCACACCACCTTCTCAAACAGCTAACTCCATCCTCTCACGGCACAGACCGAGGGCCTGAGACGTGAAACAAACTACCCCAGCTTGGAGTCGGCTCACCTAGGCGTTTAAGCGACGCTGCCGAGAGTGTGGCTGCGAGATGCCGGACATAAAGGCAATCCCATTATTCCTCTCCAGCCATTACCACGAGCCCGTCCTCCAGAATTAAGGTGCCACCAACCTCCTCTGGTACAGTGGTTCCCTAACTTCTGGTTGGAGCCCCATGTGGGATCCCCTGAGAAAATCTGTACTAATCTTATCAAACAAATTAGGGGGGAAAAAGAGATATGTTTTAATATGAATATCTCAACATGGTCTATCTTCCCTATAGGCCTACATTAAAATGCAACCAAAATGCAAACAACACAGTTCTATAAATGTCAAATCTTTTGGTTCATATCGGTGGTTGTTCCTCTTATCTCGATCGCCCACTGGAGTTTGTAGTGTACTCCTTACCCACCTTTTCTTTTTACCACTACATTATTGATATCAATACAGAATCGTAAGTAACATGCAAATAATTCATGTGAAGGTGATAATTCGATCATCTGTGTGTGCTCCATTGATGTCTGTTTGTGCAGATCTTAAATTACTAATGCCCGAGGAACACAAAAATGCTTTGAAATTTGAGAAAAGTGACATCTATGTGAAGAGTTGATGATTTTATTCAATTCACCATTACAGCTGACTGAACAGTCGCTGACGCTACGTGTCAGTGTGAATAATGTCACATTTCCCCCTGAACATTGTAATTGTATAGCTAATAGGCTGTGTGTCTGTAGATGGACTGTGGTTAATGAAGCTGGAGCAGCCAAGGTGATAATGGCTGTGGTCATTTTTGCTTATTTTTGCTGTTGTCCAAATAGCATTTTAAAGTTGTTTGTATAGAAATGCAGTAAATAAGCCCCAACGTTCTGTAAAACTCAGGCCTCACTGCTCAGTTATTGTTTATTTAACCTTTATTTAACAAGGCAAGTTAGTTAAGAACAAATTCTGATTCACAATGACGGCCTCCACCAGCCAAACCTGGACCAATTGTGTGCCACTCTATGGGACTCCCAATCACAACTGGTTGTGATACAGCCTGGATTCGATCCAGGGCGTCTGTAGTGAAGCCTCAAAGCACTGAGATGCAGTGCCTTAGACTGCTGCTCCACTCTGGAGCCCAGAAAGGTTACTGTACTGTTTTCTCCAGCATGTTGTTGGAAGACCAGCGAAAGTACAAATTTGGGACACTCAAGTAATTATTCATTATTAATGATGGATATAAAGTGAGCATCTCTGTCCAATTCACAAAATACTTGCTTTGCTTAGGGGTTTTAGTTTGTTTGACATTTTGACAATGTGAAACCAACAGACCAAATGCAAAAAATACAATGTAACAAATAATTAAACACTTATTCGAACTATAGCAAACAAACTGTGTGAAAATGCCCCCTGGACCCCACTCCGTCTGACTGATCTCAATTGCTAGTTTGGTCATGGGGTGGGGGCTTTCTGATGTGTTGGGACTGGTTTTAGAACTGAATCTGATGGTTGTCACTTAAGGCCCTAAGAGCAGACAAGTTAGTATGGATCCGTGGACTAGGTCAATGTGTGGATGTGAGACATAGCTTCATGTCCATCTCACTCTGTCACTTTCTGCTCTCCCACTTTTTCCCTCTACCCGCACACACACACACACACACACACACACACACACACACACACACACACACACACACACACACACACACACACACACACACACACACACACACACACACACACACACACACACACACACACGTACTTACACCATTGTAATCGGAATGAAGCACACTACAGAGAGTGAACACAATCAATAGGTCTATTTACAGTATGAATGACTAAAGTACTGTAGAGGTAGTGTTGGAACATCAAAGCTTCAGTATTTCAAAGCCACTCTCATGATGTGTTTTCATGTGCCCTGTCACTGTGTAGTAAGATGAAACATGCTGTTTTGTATACTAACTTTACAAAGAGGTGACCTCAGTGAAGGTTCAAACATTTTTATTTTTTGACATTTTTATTTCACCTTTATTTAACCAGGTAGGCCAGTTGAGAACAAGTTCTCATTTACAACTGCGACCTGGCCAAGATAAAGCAAAGCAGTGCTCACAAACAACACAGAGTTACACATGGGATAAACAAACGTAAAGTCAATAACACAATAGAAAAATCTATATACAGTGTGTGCAAATGTAGTAAGATTATGGAGGTAAGGCAATAAATAGGCCATAATGGAGAAATAACTACAATTTAGCAATTAAACACTGGAGTGATAGATGTGCAGAAGATGAATGGGCAAGCAGAGATACTGGGGTGCAAAGGAGCATTTTATTTTATTTTAACAATATGGGGATGAGGTAGTTGGGTCGGCTATTTACAGATGGGCTGTGTACAGGTGCAATAATTGGTAAGCTACTCTGATAGCTGATGCTTAAAGTTAGTGAGGGAGATATAAGACTCCAGCTTCAGTGATTTTTGCAAGTTGTTCCAGTCATTGGCAGCAGAGAACTGGAAGGAAAGATGGCCAAAGGAGGGGGAATGGGGATGACCAGTGAAGTATACCTGCTGGAGCGCGTGCTACGGGTGGGTGTTAGTATGGTGACCAGTGAGCTGAGATAAGGCGGGGCTTTACGCAGCAAAGACTTATAGATGACCTGGAGCCAGCAAGTTTGGCGTCGAATATGAAGCGAGAGCATACAGGTCGCAATGTTGGGTAGTATATGGGCCTTTGGTGACAAAACAGATGGCACTGTGATAGACTACATCCAATTTGCTGAGTAGAGTGTTGTAGGCTATTTTGTAAATGACATCGCCAAAGTCAAGGATCGGTAGGATAGTCAGTTTTACGAGGCTATGTTTGGCAGCATGAGTGAAGGGTGCTTTGATGTGAAATAGGAAACCGATTGTAGATTTAATTTTGGATTAGAGATGCTTAACGTGAGTCTGGAAGGAGAGGTTACAGTCTAACCAGACACCTAGGTATTTGGAGTTGTCCACATATTCTAAGTCAGAACCGTCCAGACTAGTGATGTTAGAAGTGCGGGTGGGTGCAGGCCACAAGTATACAAGTATAAGAGCATGCATTTAGTTTTACTTTCATTTAAGAGCAGTGGAAGGCCACAGAAGAAGTGTTGTGTGGCATTGAAGCTCGTCTGGAGGTTAGTTAACACAGTGTCCAAGAAGGGCCAGAAGTATACAGAATGGTGTTGTCTGCGTAGAGGTGGATCAGAGAATCACCAGCTGCAAAAGCGACATCATTGATGTATACAGAGAAAAGAGTCGGCCTGAGAATTGAACCCTGTGGCACCCACATAGAGACTGCCAGAGGTCAGCAGGCCCTCCAATTTGTCACACTGAACTCTATCTGAGAAGTAGTTGGTGAACCAGGCGAGGCAGTCATTTGAGAAACCAAGGCTGTTGAGTCTGCCGATAAGGATGCGGTGATTGACAGAGTTGAAAGCCTTGGCCAGGTCGATGAAGACAGCTGCACAGTATTGTCTTTTATCGATGGAGGTTATGACATCGTTGAGGACCTTTAGCATGGCTGAGGTGCACCCATGACCAGCTCGGAAACCAGATTGCATAGTGGAGAAGGTAAGGTGGGATTAGAAATGGTCGGTGATCTGATTGTTAACTTGGCTTTCGAAGACTTTAGAAAGGCAGGATAGGATAGATATAGGCCTGTCTCCCCCTTTGAAGAGGGGGATGACTGTGGCCACTTTCCAATCTTTAGGGATCTCAGATGATACGAAAGAGAGGCTGAACAGGCTAGTAATAGGGGTTGCAACAATTGAGGCGGAACATTTTAGAAAGAGAGGGTCCAGATTGTCTAGCCCAGCTGATTTGTAGGGGTCCAGATTTTGCAGCTCTTTCAGAACATCAGCTATCTGGATTTGGGTGAGCTGCTGAGTGCAAAGCTGTTGACGGGGTAGGGGTAGCCAGGTGGAAAGCATGGCCAGCCGTAGAAAAATGCTTTTGAAATTCTCGATTATCGTAGATTTATCAGTGGTGACAGTGTTTCCCAGCCTCAGTGCAGTGGGCAGCTGGGAGGAGGTGCTCTTATTCTCTTGTGCTACAGGATGCAAATTTCTGTTTGAAAAAGCTAGCCTTTGCTTTCTCAACGGCCTGTGTACATTGGTTCCTGACTTCCCTGAAAAGTTGCATATCGTGGGGGCTGTTCGATGCTAATGCAATACGCCTACGACACAGGATGTTTTTGTGCTGATCAAGGGCAGTCAAGTCTGGAGTGAACCAAGGGCTATATGTGTTCTTAGTTGCTATGTTTTTTTGAACGGGGCATGCTTATTTACGATGGTGAGGAAAGAACTTTTGAAGAATAACCAGGCATCCTCTGCTGACAGAATGAGGTCAATATCCTTCCAGGATGCCCGGGCCAGGCAGTGATCGCTGAGATCCTGGTTGAAGGCAGCAGAGGTGTATTTAGAGGGCAGGTTGGTCAGGATGATATCTATTAGGGTGGCCATGTTTTCGGATTTAAGGTTGTAACTAGTTCCATGATAATTTTGTGAGATTGAGGGCATCTAGCTTAGATTGTAAAATGGCCGGGGTGTTAAACATATCCCTTTTAGGTCACCTGAAAGGGGGCAATTAATTCATGACACCAGATATCTGGAAAGGTGGAATTTAAAAGTAGAAGCTGGGCAGTAAATCTGCAATATCTCCAGTAGAATGCAACTCCACCCCTTTGGCAGTTCTATCTTGTCGAGAAAATGTTGTAGTAGGATGGAAATTTCAAAATTTTTGGTGTCCTTTCTAAGCCAGGATTCATAACGGACATCAGGGTTGGAGGAGTGTGCTAACAGTACAAACTCTGAAGATGAAAGGGGGCAATTAATTCACATATGGTGTCCAGGGCACAGCTGGGGGCTGGGGGGGGGTCTATAACAAACAGCAACAGTGAGAGGCATATTTCTGGAAAGGTGGAATTTTAAAAGTAGAAGCTCAAACTTTTTGGGCATAGACCTGGATAGTATGACAGAACTCTGAGGATATCTCTGCAGTAGAATGCAACTCCACCCCCTTTGGCAGTTCTATCTTGTCGGAAAATGTTGTAGTTGGGGATGGAAATCCATAAGAGATCCAGAGATCCATAAAGGACAAACCAACCTTCCATAGACGACCAATGACATAATTTTATGACATAATTTGTAATCAATATATGATCTATTCTGGGTATATGTAATTCTGTGTGATTAGTTAGGTATTTAGTAAATTAATCATTAAACCAAATGCTGTATTGCTGATTCAACTTGTTAGCCAGGGTTCGGAAAAATAACTTTCAGATGAGACTAAACAAGGTGACGATTAAATATTGACTGCTATTGATGTAAAAGATTACTAGGTCTTTAAGAGTTTATTCGGAAGATAACAGCTCTATAAACATTCTTTTGTGGTGCCCCGACTTTCTAGTTAATTATTTACCTGATTAGATTAATCAGGTAATATTAATTACAGAGAAATGATTTTATAGAATAGCATGTCATATCACTAATCCGGCATAGCCAAAGACACGACAGGGCTCTACAGTGAAATAAAACAATAAGAACTAGTCAAGACAGCAGTAGACAAGGCATATTGACGTTAGAGAGAGGCATAAAGCAATCACAGGTGTTGATCAGGAGAGCTAAGATAACAACAGTTATATGGCGATGAAAAAAAAGCTAGCGGGCTGGGGCTAGTAGATAGTTCTTCGGCGACTTCGTAACAGAATAGCCTGTTTAGACCACATCGGGTGACCACGTCGGCAGTCCAGTCGTGATGGATCGGCGGGGCTCCCTGTCGACAATAAAGGGTCTAGGCCAATTGTCAAAGGAGGTACGGTAGCTCTAGAACTGGCTGGTATATAGGCCTAGCTCGAGGCTAGCTCAAGGCTAGCTGGTGCTTGCCTCGGGACAGAGGCGTTAGCTAACAGTAGCCACTCGTTTGCAGCTAGGTAGCTGCGATGATCTGGTGTAATGATCCAGAGCGTCAGGAATCCGGTGATGTGGTAGAGAGAAGCAGTTTGATATGCTCTGGGTTGATATTGTGCTGTGCAGACTGGCAGGTATTGTCCGAGCTGAAGGTGAAGACCGCTAGCCATGGCTAACAAAGATTAATAGCTAGTTAGCTGGCAGGCTCCTGATGGAAGTTCCAGTTATAAGGGAAAAAATGTGCAGATTCGTACCACATCGGGTGAGGCGGGTTGCAGGAAAGTATATTTAGTTCGTAGATAGAAAGTGAGATTAAGATATATACGAAAAAGTCAGGCTATTTACGACACGGGATAAGACAAAGACAAACACACATGTCCAACTGCTACGCCATTTGGATCCAAGATGTATGTATAGTGTATACAGAAGCTTGTATGTGCCCATACTACTTTTGACCAGGGCCCATATAGTACTTTTGACCAGGGTCAATACTATTTTTGACCAGGGTCCATACTACCTTTGACCAGGATCCATACATCTTTTGACCACGGTCAGACTACTTTTGACCAGGGTCCAGACTACTTTTGACCAGGGTCCAGTCTACTTTTGACCAGGGTCCATACTATTTTTGAGCAGGGTCCATTCTAACTTTGACCAGAGTCCAGACTACTTTTGACCAGGGTCCAGACTACTTTTGACCAGGGTCCATACTACTTTTGACCAGGGTCCATACTACTTTTGACCAGGGTCCAGACTATTGTCTTTGACCAGGGTCCAGACTACTTTTGACCAGGGTCCATACTACTTTTGACCAGGGTCCATACTACATTTGACCAGGGTCCATACTACTTTTGACCAGGGTCCATTCTAACTTTGACCAGAGTCCAGACTACTTTTGACCAGGGTCCAGACTACTTTTGACCAGGGTCCATACTACTTTTGAGCAGGGTCCATTCTACCTTTGACCAGAGTCCAGACTACTTTTGACCAGGGTCCATACTACTTTTGACCAGGGTCCAGACTACTTTTGACCAGGGTCTATACTACTTTTGACCATTGTCTATACTACTTTTGACCAGGGTCTATACTACTTTTGACCATTGTCTATACTACTTTTGACCAGGGTCTATACTACTTTTGACCATTGTCTATAATACTTTTGACCAGGGTCCAGACTACGTTTGACCAGGGTCCATACTATTTTTGACCAGGGTCCAGACTACTTTTGACCAGGGTCCAGACTACTTTTGACCAGGGTCCAGACTACTTTTGACCAGGGTCCATACTACTTTTGAGCAGGGTCCAGACTACTTTTGAGCAGGGTCCATTCTACCTTTGACCAGAGTCCAGACTACTTTTGAGCAGGGTCCATTCTACTTTTGACCAGGGTCCAGACTATTTTGACCAGGGTCCATATAATTCATATATTTACACTAAATATTTGGGCTATGATAGAGTTATGCTTATAACACAATCATTAAATCAAGACACGAATTGCAATAAAGATAATGTTACTGATAATCAAACGCTCTTCATATCTGTGTGTCCTGCCATTACCCAAGGCCTGTTACCACTACATCTACATAACCAAGCATTTA
The DNA here is from genome assembly GCF_018296145.1 of Oncorhynchus tshawytscha. Classification (NCBI taxonomy): domain Eukaryota; kingdom Metazoa; phylum Chordata; class Actinopteri; order Salmoniformes; family Salmonidae; genus Oncorhynchus; species Oncorhynchus tshawytscha. The sequence goes on along the minus strand of NC_056443.1, from coordinate 6,211,911 downwards.
ACCTTCTATTGAGTCCTGATAATCAAGCATTCACAGTAACACACATGTACACCACACACACACACACACACACACACACACACACACACACACACACACACACACACACACACACACACACACACACACACACACACACACACACACACACTATACTACTTTTGACCATTGTCTATACTACTTTTGACCAGGGTCTATACTACTTTTGACCAGGGTCCAGACTACTTTTGACCAGGGTCCAGACTACTTTTGACCAGGGTCCAGACTACTTTTGACCAGGGTCCAGACTACTTTTGACCAGGGTCCAGACTACTTTTGACCAGGGTCCAGACTACTTTTGACCAGGGTCCAGACTACTTTTGACCAGGGTCCAGACTACTTTTGACCAGGGTCCAGACTACTTTTGACCAGGGTCCATATAATTCATATATTTACACTAAATATTTGGGCTATGATAGAGTTATGCTTATAACACAATCATTTAATCAAGACACGAATTGCAATAAAGATAATGTTACTGATAATCAAACGCTCTTCATATCTGTGTGTCCTGCCATCACCCAAGGCCTGTTACCACTACATCTACATAACCAAGCATTTAACCTTCTATTGAGTCCTGATAATCAAGCATTCACAGTAACACACATGTACACTACACACACACACACACACACACACACACACACACACACACACACACACACACACACACACACACACACACACGCACACACACACAATAAAGTTAGTAAAATGTTTACGACATGATATTAAACATTACAAGCTCTAAACACTCAGCACATATAGACCAGAGCTGTGGCCCTCTCGGGCAGGCAGCCTGTATAACGCCCTCATGTAATGGACTGAGAGAGATCTTTCAGGTCAGACAGTAGAGTTCTGTGTCACATCACAGTGGACGACATCTGGTTTGCATGACACACATTTTAATTTCAGGGTGACCTCAGGACAAACTGGCTGTTGTTGTGATATAAACTGAGATTTTGTACACACACACACACACACACACACACACACACACACACACACACACACACACACACACACACACACAGGCAGGTTGGACGAGGCCAGACCATAAGACTAGCACTTGCAATAGGGATTATTATTATAATAATTCTATTAACCTTTCACCTCACTCCTGATTTGTTTATTCTCTCTCTCTCCCTCTCTCTTTCACTCCCTTGCACCCTCCCTCACCGGCTTGTTTGTTTGTGTTTGTTTACAGTTTTTTACAATCACTTTGGCACTAATTTCGGGAACCTTGATGTCATTTTTCAAAACTCTAGACACAAAACTCACAACCAATGATCAAAATGCAAATATTTAAAAACTAACACTTTTTCCAATTGCTTGGACACAATACACATAAAACTAAGATCATTTGTTCATTGAACTAAAATCACCTGTTCAAAATGACACAACTTGACATCAAAGTATTACCATTTCAAAATGCAATTCACACATTACATCTGAGATGACTGTCTATTCATGTCATTACAATGATCTCACTATCAATTGATACAACTGCTCAAAATGATAAGTAACTGTTGCGTTACTCTTAATGCATAGTTTTATGGAAACTGACAAACAATATTCCATGTTTAGATGATGAAGGTTTCAGGATAACGAGATCCATTGACACCAATTACCGTGGAACATGAACCAATTGGACTACATTATCTATGGATGTAATATTTCATCATCATTCTTTATCAGACACTGTTTCTATGGTCCCATGTACCACTTTTCCAAACCATGTTTTCAGATTTGACATTACTGTACACTCACCGGCCACTTTATTAGGTACACCTATCTAGTACTGTGTAGGATCCCCTTTTGCCTCCACAACAGCCTGAATTATTCACGGTGTTGTATGTTAAGAGATGCCCTTCTGCACACCACTGTTTTAAACAGCTGTTAGTTGAGCGTTTGTGGCCTTTCTGTTAGCTGGATTGAGTCTGGACATTCTCCTCTGACCTCTCTCATTAACAAGGTGTTTTTCCCACAGAACTGCCTGCTCACTGAATGTGTTTTGTTTATCGCACCATTCTCTGTAAACTCTAGAGACTGTAGTGCATAAAAATCCCAGGAGGGCAGCTGTTTCTGAGATGCTGGAATCACCATGTGTAGTATCATCAATCATACCACGGTCAAAGTTGCTTAGATTACGTATCTTGTCCATTCTAATGTTTGGTCGAACATCATCTAAAACTCTCTAGGCAGCCACATGATTCACTGTTCGAATGTAACTGTCTTTGATGAGCTAAATCAGGTCTGTAGAACTGATAGCATGACTATGTCACTGTGTGGGATAATGTCAGGTTTCACCATTCTCAAATGGTGCAAGCATGGTTTCAGGCCCATCCACAATTTACCACCCTGTGCTTACTTACCCCCATACTCTCCTTTCCTTAACCCAATTGAGGAATTTGTCTCCACATGGAGGTGGAAGGTATGTGATAGGCGCCCTCATGAACAAGCCACCCTTCTCTAGGCCATGGATGACGCATGCAATGACATCACGGCAGACCAGTGTCAGGCCTGGATTCGCCCGAAGATTCTTCCCAAGATGTTTGGCTAATGAAAACATCCATTGTGATGTGGATGAGATTCTATGGGCAAATCCACAAGACAGAGTTAAGGGAAATATAGAAGTACAGTAATCAATCCTTTGTTTAGCTTTTTACAGTAAACCAGGTGAGGAACACTGCAGTGATGTTTTACAGTAAGCCAGGTGAGGAACACTGCAGTGATGTTTTACAGTAAGCCAGGTGAGGAACACTGCAGTGATGTTTTACAGTAAGCCAGGTGAGGAACACTGCAGTGATGTTTTACAGTAAGCCAGGTGAGGAACACTGCAGTGATGTTTTACAGTAAACCAGGTGAGAACACTGCAGTGATATTTTACAGTAAGCCAGGTGAGGAACACTGCAGTGATGTTTTACAGTAAGCCAGGTGAGGAACACTGCAGTGATGTTTTACAGTAAGCCAGGTGAGGAACACTGCAGTGATGTTTTACAGTAAGCCAGGTGAGGAACACTGCAGTGATGTTTTACAGTAAACCAGGTGAGAACACTGCAGTGATATTTTACAGTAAGCCAGGTGAGGAACACTGCAGCTGATGTTTTACTGTAGTTTTTTCCTTTTTTTTGTAGCTAATTATTTTTGCGTTGATTCAAAGAAACCTATGAGTGATTTTCTTGTATTTCATCAATAAATTACCTATTTTGTTCAATGATTCCACTGTAGTATTCTCTCTACTAGTCCTTTTACAGTGATGTATTTACATGTAGTAGGATAATGAAACATGTATCACATATTTTGTACTACAATATTTAATGATTGTATGAACA
>NC_056443.1:6181037-6203537 GCF_018296145.1 Oncorhynchus tshawytscha | reverse complement strand
TTTTGAAGGTTTAGGGTTGGAAGGTTTAGGGTTGGAGTGGTTTGGAAAGTGTAGGGTTGGATTGGTTTGGAAGGTTTAGGGTTGGAAGTTTTAGGGTTGGAGTGGTTTGGAAGGTTTAGGGTTGGAAGTTTTAGGGTTGGAGTGGTCCTCACGCTGCGCTTTGGTCCTCACCTCATTCCAACGACGATCGTGACAGAATCACCCACCACCAAAGGACCAAGCAGCGTGGTAACGGGCAGCAGCAGCAATCTCCAGAATCCTGGATATGGGAGGAGATCTTGGATGGCAAGGGACCCTGGGTACAGCCGGGAGAATATCGCCGTCCCAAGGCAGAGCTGGAGGCAGCGAAAGCCGAGAGGCGGTGGTATGAGGAGGCAGCACGGCAGCGCGGCTGGGACGAGAGGCAGCCCCAAAAATATATTGGGGGGCAGGCACACGGGGAGTGTGGCTAAGTCAGGTAGGAGACCTGCGTCAACTCCTCGTGCTTTCCATGGAGAGAGGTGGACCGGGCAGGCACCATGTTATGCCGTGAGGCGCACGGTGTCCCCGCATAGCCCGGTGCGTTACATAGCAGCGCCTCGTATCGGCCGGGCTAGAGTGGGTATCGAGCCAGGTGCCATGAAGCCGGCTTAACGCATCTGGTGCATCTCCTCGGGCCGGGGTACATGGCACCAGCCCTGCGCAAGGTGTCCCCGGTTCGCCAGCACAGCCCAGTGCGGTCAATTCCACCTCGCCACACTGGCCTGGCTACGGGGAGCATCCAGCCAGGTAAGGTTGTACAGGCTTGGTGCTCGAGACCTCCAGTGCGCCTCCACGGTCCGGTCTATCAGGTGCCTTCTCCACGCACCAAGCCTCCGGTGGCAGTCCCCCGCACCAGGCTGTCTCTCCGTCTCCTCCCTACAGGTGCTCCCACCTGCTCAGCGCTGCCAGTGTCTCCCATCTGTCCTGAGCTGCCAGAGCCGCCTGTCTGTCCTGAGCTGCCAGAGCCACCCGTCTGTCAGGAGCTGCCAGAGCCGCCCGTCAGTCAGGAGCTGCCAGAGCCGTTCGTTACTCTGGTGCTACCGGAATCGCCCGTCACTCCGGAGCTGCCGGAGTCTCCCGCCTGTCCGGTGCTGCCGGAATCTCCTGTCCATTCTGGACCCGTGGCTAGGGTCCCCAGTCCGAGGTCGGCGGCGAGGGTCGCCGCTCTAAAAAGGCCACGGAGGCAGGTTAGGAGGCGGAAAAAGACTATGGTGAAGTGGGGTCCACGTCCCGCGCCAGAACCGCCACCGCGGACAGACACCCACCCAGACCCTCCCCTATAAGTTCAGGCTTTGCGGCCGGAGTCCTCACCTTTTGGGGGGGGTACTGTCACATTCTGACCTTTTGTTAGGTCTTTGTTAGGTCTTTGTTTTAGTATGGTCAGGGCGTCAGTTGGGGTGGGTTGTCTATGTTCCTTTTTCTATGTTGTGTTTTGCGTTTGGCCTGGTATGGTTCCCAATCAGAGGCAGGTGTTGTTAGTTGTCTCTGTTTGAGAATCATACTTAGGTAGCCTTTTCCCACTTGTGTTTCGTGGGTGATTATTTTCTGTTATGTGTAATGTCACCTTTCAGAACTGTTTAGTTTCTCCTTTGTTATTTTGTTTAGTGTTCTCGGTTTAAGAAATATATGATGAACACTTACCACGCTGCGCTTTGGTCCTCACCTCATTCCAACGACGATCGTGACAGGTTGGAGTGGTTTGGAAGGTTTAGGGTTGAAGTGGTTTGGAAGGTTTAGGGTTGGAGTGGTTTGGAAGGTTTAGGGTTGGAGTGGTTTGGAAGGTTTGTGTGCATTTATTCCACAGCCTCCCGTAAGAACCCTCTACTACTCTCTCTGTAACAATATATCTATTCTACTTAGGTAAGACCAGCCCTGGATAGACCCTCCAGAAATAAAATGTAAAAGCAGAACGGAAAAATGTCTCCACCAAGCTAATTACATTGAGTGTTTGTGGCGGCATCCCTCCTCCCTCTCTCATCTCCTCATACCACTTTCCTCTCCTGTTGTACATGGTCATTAAATTAGCCTGGGTTATCGCCATGGTGAGCCTGAGGGATGCTTGGGGCATCGCCGTGGAAACCCCCCATACTATCCCCGGGTGCTCCATCTCTCCCCGAAATATGGAGGGAACGTGACAGACACATTAGGGCAGGGAAAGTTTCCCAACTCGATGTAGAGTTGGAAAGTTCAGGCATGCAATGCTCATCTGTGAGAGTGATTGGTAGCAAGCTTTCATGGCGGCACCAGGGGTGAAGAGGTCATCTGCAGGAGTCAAAACATTCACTACCAACTATGATACTGTAGCGAAGTCAGGGGGGGTGATCCAACCGGGGATTGAACCCGGGACCTTACCCAACACTTTAACCGTTACACCAATAGATTCCAAGTTGTTTAATGTGGGATACATTGGCTTTTATACCAACAAAAAAATCAGGCCGAAGCGAGATGAATATATTCCAACGAAATCACTGGATAACCAATAGGATGGCTGTATTGTGATGCCAATGAATCATGGTCGTACACTAAGATCTATTACGAAACCAAAGAGACACATCACAACCAAAAAAAGTCAACAAATCCCCAATGAAGTGCTTTCCCTTTGCACTAAATCCAATGGACCAATGGGTCTGTGTTAATCAAGTCTGGTCACGAAAGTGCAGTAAAACAAAGATTTAAGAGATTTATAATAGTCTTGTGTTTGAAGCACACAGCATGTTATATATGCAGGATTATACTGAAGCCCTTCATAGTTCCCCATGAAACATGCCATGGAGCAGCTTATGAGAGGGGAATCAGATCTCTTATGCCCAAATCTGCCCTCCCTGCTGCTTCTGAGAGTCACACACAGTCACGATAGCGAGGGCAAGAGAAGAGGAGAGAGAGAGAGAGAGGCAGACAGACAAAGACCAAAACCATTCCAAATACTCAACAGATCTGTCCCTATGTCTTTGGCCTTATCTCTTAGGCCCGTGTACAGTGGAGAGGTATAAGAGGAGCAGAAGGATACAGAGCAGACCTGTCTCTGTGGTCTGACTCCTGGGCCGTTGACCCGCCCATCCCCCAGACAGGCAGATCATGAGCAATCTGCCATGCGATTCAATTTGCAATGGCTATCTCTGCCACCCCAAACATCTCTTACCCTCTCTAACCCTCCTATCCCCCCATAGGCCGTCCATCTCAACACGCCACAGCAAGCAACCAAGCCCTGAATCTGGGCTTTGCTCCAATTCTCTCTCTCTCTCTCTCTCTGCTCTCTCTCTCTCTCTCTCTCTCTCTCTCTCTCTCTCTCTCTCTCTCTCTCTCTCTCTCTCTCTCTCTCTCTCTCTCTCTCTCTCTCTCTCTCTCTCTCTCTCTCTCTCTCTCTCTCTCTCTCTCTCCATCCAGCTCCACAGGCTGTGGGTGAATCCATCCACCTGCCCCTACCTCTCTTTTCCTTTCCTCCCACTTTCCTCTCCTCCCTATCTCCTCTCTTCCATGCTCCAGCCAGCTCTACAGGCTGTGGCTAGCTGATACACAGGCCCATTCATTTCCTCTCTCTGATTCAGAAAGCCCACCAGCCAAGCCTGTGTGTGTGTTTAACTCAGCTCACTGACTGTCTACATATTCATAGTGTATAAAGGGGCGTACAACACAAAAAGCTGTGTGTGTTTCTGTTTGGTCACACAGTTGAATAGAGGTCATATTAGAAGTTGAGTGCTTTGGAGGGATTGTACACCGTACACAGGGATAGCTAAAGTGTTTAGGCCCAGGAGAGTGGTGCGGAAAAGGGCTGAACTGGCAGGAGGGACAGGGGCTTTGGAGAGAAGGGCTGGAGCTTTTAAGATGCAAATGTTCTTTTCAAGATTCTCCTCTCATCTGAGAGGGGAGAGGAGAGGAGAGGAGAGGAGGGGAGGGGAGCGGAGGGAAGGGGAGCGGAACATCGGCAGCTGGAGTGATGTGTCATACCGAAGAAATGGCTTTTCAAAAAGAGCCGTGAGACAAACCGCAACGTTAACAACACAAAAATGATATTAATGTCAACTGATAAGGCATACCATGGGAGGTTGGAGACAGTACGGAGACACTGTACACGTTTACATAAATGTACAGTATGTGTGTATGTACTGTATGTGTGTGTGTGTGTGTGTGTGTGTGTGTGTGTGTGTGTGTGTGTGTGTGTGTGTGTGTGTGTGTGCGCGTGTGCGCATGTGCATTCGTGCACGTGTGTGCGTGAGAAAGATATTGTCTGAGAAAGATATTCCACATCTTACTCAGTTAGGGTCAGCGTACTGCACTGAGCAGTGTGTGTGTGTGTGTGTGTGTGTGTGTGTGTGTGTGTATATGTGTTGTTTGTGTGCGTGTGTGTGCACTCGTGCATGCGTGCGTGCGCGTGTGTATCTAAGAGAGATACTGGGTGCTTCGTTCCAGTGTTTGAGCCTGAACACACACCGTAGCCACCTCTGCTTCACACACAGTTAGAGACACTGTCTGTGTGTGAGAGATAATGGGTACAGTTTGACTTGGTACTAGGTAGAGGCTTAAGGAAACATCGCCCGGCACTAACCCAGCAAGCAAGGGAAGAGAGCTCTCTGTTCCCTTTGGAAGGACCTGTCTCAATGCACTAGAGAGTCTCATCTCCTTGTCTCCTAAATCCTTAGTGGAGGTATTGGTTGAGTAGAAAAAACATGTATCAGTGCACCGGAGAGTCTCCTTTCCTTGTCTCCTTAACCCTTAGAGGAAGTGGTTATGCTAGTGTGGAGGGCACCTGTGGATTTCTGTCAGTGACATCCCTCTTGGCTGCCCCAAATAAAAATAAATACTACAGTATACTATAGAATACTTTAGTACTTACTAAAGAATTCTGTAGTAAACTGTATTACACTGTAGAATACTATACTTACTGTAGCATTTTGGAGTATGCTGAATACTATAGTAAATACTAAAGTATTATCCACACACATTTTACTATTTACAAACACTGTAGTAAATACTACAGAAGTGTCAGCAAAATGTCAGCAAAAGCACTACATTTTTACCTATAGTAAATACTACAGTATTTCATTGGCATATAGCCTGCCCATTTTGTACAACCTGCAAATAAGAAACCTGCATGCCAAGTATAGACCATATATTATGTTCCTTACAGGTTATAGAAAAGAGCACCTTGGATCTCTGCTTTCAGAACCCAGTCCTATAGGTTATGGAACATTTTCTCTTAGTGTTTCTCTAATACGTTTCCACCTCTATGTCAAAGATAATAAAACAAAAACACAAGTAAATTGTACTGTAATGTCCCCAAAAACACTACAGCAAATACTACAGTAATGTCCCCAAAAACACTACAGTAAATACTACAGTATACTACAGTCCGCAAAAACAATACAGTAATTACTATAGTATATACTACTCTTTTTTTAAGACAGTATTTTTACTATAGTAAACTGTAGAGCATGAGAGAGTCAGAGAGAGCGCATGAGAGAGTGAGAGAGAGAGAATCAACCTGCCCTCACCCCCCAAAATGTTAAATTACTGTAGGCAGCCTACGGGGCTGAATCTGGCACTAACTCTGCCTCTGTACTTCTGTATCAGTGTCTTTGTACCAAAGACTAACACAGAGGAAGAAAAACTCTGAAAGCCACCGACGACACCCTGAGCATTTTCCTAGTGACAATGAGTAAACAGACTGCTTAACCTCACCGACAGTGTAGTGTGTGTGTTTGACTCATTCTTGTTCCTTGGTGTTTATGTTAAATGACGCAGTGCGGGTGTGGGGCGCTAGCGTTGTGTTTGCCAGCCGGGTCTATTTGACTGATACGGACCCTGGGAAAGAACGGAGAGCGTTATGGCCGATCCCATCCCACCCAGGCCTGGCCCAGTGTGGCTGGGGAGGCACAGAGCTCTAATAGCAGCAACAAATGAATGAGGCTGATTTAAATCCCATATACTGTATTCTCCCCAGTCAAAGTGCTAACAGCTAGCCATTAGCAAAGAGAGGAGATACATACTGTAGAGATTTAGGGGAACTCTATTAAGCAGATCCCACAAGAACAACAACAACTAGACTAAACTAGACAAGCTAAGATCAGACCATACTAGATGAGCCAAGGCCAGATAAATATGATTATTTACTAAGAGCAGAGCAGAAAAGACGAGCACAGACTTCAAGAGTGGGTTACTTGCCCAACCTCAGATCCATAGTTGACCCATCATGTACAGACACCAGTCAGATGGACACACTGAGGAAATGAGACTTTTCTCTCGTCCCAATCAGGGAACAGATTACTTGAAATAGATACAGAGAGAGGAGGATGAGAAAAAGAGAACGAGAGTGTGGTTTGATTCTGGAGTAAGAAAACTATTGACGGCTCTGTGATCGATCGGCCAGGGCTGGTTTGCTGACGCAGGAATTAACTGGTGGCTAACAGGACGGAGACGGCTGATTGGTTCTTAGTTGTGAGAGCGTTCTATCACCAGACCTCGAAGGGAACACTTGTGCCTCTAGTAGTTTAATTAATATCACAGATCCTACATGCCCTCCATAGATAACTAATATGAGTACCGCACAAATGGATAAATTGCCAAGCCATAGACTGTTTACTCTGTTACCGTCCGACAAACGGTAGTGGAGCATCGGCTCTCGGACCAACAGGCTATGAGACAGCTTCTTCCCCCAAGCCATAAGACTGCTAAATAGCAAGACTGCTAAAAAGTCAATTGATTTTACCCAAACTATCTACACTGACACAGTCTTGCACTGACCCTATGCACACTCACTAGACTTTATATACACACCATATACACACTCACTAGACTTTATATACACACCATATACACACTCACTAGACTTTATATACACACCATATACACACTCACTAGACTTTATATACACACCATATACACACTCACTAGACTTTATATACACACCATATATACACTCACTAGACTATTATATATACACACTCACTAGACTTTATATACACACTATACACACTCACTAGACTTTATATACACACTATATACACACTCACTAGACTATATATACACACCATATACACACTCACTAGACTATATATACACACCATATACACACTCACTAGACTTTATATACGCACCATATACACACTCACTAGACTATATATACGCACCATATACACACTCACTAGACTTTATATACACACCATATACACATTCACTAGACTTTATATACACACCATATACACACTCACTAGACTATATATACACCATATACACACTCACTAGACTATATATACACACCATATACACACTCACTAGACTTTATATACACACCATATACACACTCACTAGACTTTATATACACACCATATACACACTCACTAGACTTTATATACACACCATATACACACTCACTAGACTTTATATACACACCATATACACACTCACTAGACTTTATATACACACCATATACACACTCACTAGACTTTATATACACACCATATATACACACTCACTAGACTTTATATACACACCATATACACACTCACTAGACTTTATATACACACTCACTAGACTTTATATACACACCATATACACACACTCACTAGACTTTATATACACACTCACTAGACTTTATATACACACCATATACACACTCACTAGACTTTATATACACACCATAAACACACTCACTAGACTTTATATACACACCATATACACACTCACTAGACTTTATATACACACCATATACACACTCACTAGACTTTATATACACACCATATACACACTCACTAGACTATATATACGCACCATATACACACTCACTAGACTTTATATACACACCATATACACACTCACTAGACTTTATATACACACCATATACACACTCACTAGACTATATATACACACCATATACACACTCACTAGACTATATATACACACCATATACACACTCACTAGACTATATATACACACCATATACACACTCACTAGATTATATATACGCACCATATACACACTCACTAGATTATATATACGCACCATATACACACTCACTAGACTATATATACACACCATATACACACTCACTAGACTATATATACACACCATATACACACTCACTAGACTTTATATACACACCATATACACACTCACTAGACTATATACGCACCATATACACACTCACTAGACTATATATACACACCATATACACACTCACTAGACTTTATATACACACCATAAACACACTCACTAGACTTTATATACACACCATATACACACTCACTAGACTATATATACACACCATAAACACACTACATATACACACCATAAACACTCACTAGACTTTATATACACACCATAAACACACTCACTAGATTATATATACGCACCATATACACACTCACTAGATTATATATACGCACCATATACACACTCACTAGACTTTATATACACACCATATACACACTCACTAGACTATATATACACACCATATACACACTCACTAGACTATATATACACACCATATACACACTCACTAGACTATATATACACACCATATACACACTCACTAGACTATATATACACACCATATACACACTCACTAGACTTTATATACACACCATATACACACACTCACTAGACTATATACACACCATCACTAGACTATATATACACACCATATACACACTCACTAGACAATATATACACACCATATACACACTCACTAGACTATATATATACCATATACACACTCACTATACACACACTCACTATATATATACACACTCACTAGACAATATATACACACCATATACACACTCACTAGACTATATATACACACCATATACACACTCACTAGACAATATATACACACCATATCCACACTCACTAGACTATATATACCCACCATATACACATTCACTCAAATATACTAGATCGAAACTCTCCCACACAAAACCCACGCACAATCACGTAAACTACTGTACACACACACACACGCATACCGACTCAGCACACAGATGCATACATACACATTACACAGACACTCACACACACACTTTTACACTCATCATTTGCTTCTGTTACTCTGTTCTTTATTTGACTTGTGTTATTATCTATCCGGATGCCTAGACACTTTACTCTGCCTTCATGTACATATCTACCTCAAATACCTTATTATCTATCCGGATGCCTAGACACTTTACTCTGCCTTCATGTACATATCTACCTCAAATACCTTATTATCTATCCGGATGCCTAGTCACTTTACTCTGCCTTCATGTACATATCTACCTCAAATACCTTATTATCTATCCGGATGCCTAGTCACTTTACCCTGCCTTCATGTACATATCTACCTCAAATACCTTATTATCTATCCGGATGCCTAGACACTTTACTCTGCCTTCATGTACATATCTACCTCAAATACCTTATTATCTATCCGGATGCCTAGACACTTTACTCTGCCTTCATGTACATATCTACCTCAAATACCTTATTATCTATCCGGATGCCTAGTCACTTTACTCTGCCTTCATGTACATATCTACCTCAAATACCTTATTATCTATCCGGATGCCTAGTCACTTTACCCTGCCTTCATGTACATATCTACCTCAAATACCTTATTATCTATCCGGATGCCTAGACACTTTACCCTGCCTTCATGTACATATCTACCTCAAATACCTTATTATCTATCCGGATGCCTAGTCACTTTACCCTGCCTTCATGTACATATCTACCTCAAATACCTTATTATCTATCCGGATGCCTAGACACTTTACCCTGCCTTCATGTACATATCTACCTCAAATACCTTATTATCTATCCGGATGCCTAGACACTTTACTCTGCCTTCATGTACATATCTACCTCAAATACCTTATTATCTATCCGGATGCCTAGTCACTTTACCCTGCCTTCATGTACATATCTACCTCAAATACCTTATTATCTATCCGGATGCCTAGACACTTTACTCTGCCTTCATGTACATATCTACCTCAAATACCTTATTATCTATCCGGATGCCTAGTCACTTTACTCTGCCTTCATGTACATATCTACCTCAAATACCTTATTATCTATCCGGATGCCTAGTCACTTTACTCTGCCTTCATGTACATATCTACCTCAAATACCTCGTACCTCTGCACATTGATCTGGTACTGGTACTCCCTGTATATACTGTATCTCCTTTCCTGTGTATTTTATTGTATTCCTCTTGTGTTAGTATTTTATTTGTGTTAATATTTTTAACTCTGCATTATTAGGAAGGGGCCCGTAGGCAAGCATTTCATGGTAACGTCTACTCCAGTTGTATTTTTCATATGTGATGAATACAATTTGATTTTATTTGATAATCAATGGAAATATCTTCACCATTTTTTCCCCCCCGTTGATCAACGTCTATGCATCTCACTCCCTTTGAGAACATCCCATTGTAACGGCTGTTGGAAGGAGAGGACCAAGGTGCAGCGTGGTACGTGTTCATACCTTTATTTGAACTGAACACTGAAATAACAAAAATAACAAAGAGAACGAACGAAACCGATACAGTTCTGTCTGTTGCAGACACAAAAACAGAAAACAACTACCCGCAAAAACCCTGTGGGGAAAAGCTACCTAAGTATGGTTCTCAATCAGAGACAACGATAGACAGCTGTCCCTGATTGAGAACCATACCTGGCCAAAACAAAGAAATACAAACACATAGAAAAAGAACATAGAATGCCCACCCAAATCACACCCTGACCAACCCAAAAATAGAGACAGAAAAAGCTCTCTATGGTCAGGGCATGACACCCATTCTATTACAGTGTATGATATTGCTGCATAGTGTGGATTATGGTCGTCGGTGTAAAGACTGCCATGTGCATAGAAGGAGGGTATGTCGGTGTGCATAGTGAACTGTAGAGAGTTTACCAGTACTTCTTACGTCCCTCCCATGACAGGTACAAGCGTTTCGCTGCGCCTGCGGTAACATCTGCAAATCTGTGTACGCGACCGACAGACTTTGATTTGAACAATATATTTGCATCAGCCCCTTGTAATGGATATGATATGGATACCTGTAATCGTATGAAGGGTAACATCCGGCCCATATTACCCACAGGGGGAGATTAAGAGAAAGGGTGAACCACTGCTCATGTCCAGATAAGGGAATTGACCTGCACAAGACGACAACCCCACACAACCAACAGTCATGTCCCATTGAAAAGTGACGGACTGCAGCCAAAGGTCAACTACAGCACAATGATCTCACCCAGCTAGTAGTCTGTTCTCGACACGACACCCACAGTGGAGGATGGGGTCACCAGAAATCAGAGGCTGTGTCCTTCCACCAGCCTCCACTGCTACACCACTACTGCAGAACTCCTACACTAGAAACATGGGATGTGTAGAGAGAGAGAGGCTATATTCCCATTGGTGTGAGCCAGGCCCCAGACTAATGACCACTAACATAGGAGGAACAGAGAGGCAGGCAAATGACAACAGACAGAAACACCCTGACCTACAGTAAAAGTGTGTGTGAGCGCGCGTGTGTGTGTGTGTGTGTGTGTGTGTGTGTGTGTGTGTGTGTGTGTGTGTGTGTGTGTGTGTGTGTGTGTGTGTGTGAGCGCGCTATATGTGTACCAATGCAAGTAGTGTGTGTCGGGGGTGGCGCGACGGCAGTCGGGATTTAAGTGGAGAAAAACAAAGCAGTGAAGCAGAAAAATAGAGTGTTTCTGGTTCAACAGCTGAGTCACAGAAATACAATTTCACAGCAAGGAGACAGTGGGAATGGTTCTAAATGGGTGACAGAAGTCACCGCTACACATGGCAGATAATGACAATGACAGAGAAAGAAGAGAGGGGGGGGTGAGGGGATAGAGAAAGACAGAAGGGAGAGAGAAAGGAGGTAGAGAGAGGGCGGAAACAAACAAACAAACGAACAAGCAAACAAACATACGAATGAGCAAACAAACAAATGAAAGCGAGAGAGAGAGAGAATGTGTTCCACCTATCTTACATACACAGATCTATGTTCTAAGTGACCCAGGGGGGGGAGTGACCTCTAAGCCTCATTAGTGGAGCAGCTAGCAACAATGCCAGATACAAGACTAGAACGGCCAAGCAACAGTGATTCTATAGTATCAGTAACATCTACGTGCATGTGTTTTAGAATGGGTGAGAGGCAACCAAATGAGAGAAGTGGTCATATAACAGAAATGAGTTGAATAAGGCTTCTCTGCTGCATAACCAAGTCACTGGGTTTGGGTGCTGACGGCATAGCAGAGAAAGGGAAAGAGAGAGAGAGAGGTGATTAGGTGAACGTTCCGCATCCTTTGATCACTCCCACTTCCTGCCGCATCGTCCTCATTGCTACGGCAACAAAGTCCTGTCAGGAACGATAAGGAACTCATCCTGAGCTTGTGGCAGAAACCTAGGCGGAATATCATCTGGGCTCAGTCTGCTGGGAGTTGTCTCTCTCTCTCTCTGTCTTCCTGAGAGCTCTGACGACATGATTCAGCCTGTTACCCAGCCTTCAACGAGGCTGAACAACTCACCCATAACATCAACCATGACGTTAACACAATATCATCATAACTTTGGTTTTGGTAATGGAGCAATTCCCACCCCTTAGATTCACTGTTGCTTCACTTGGCCTGGTGTATTACATAGCGGTGAGCCTCTCCTCAGACTTGCCAAATGTAATGCCACGTCAATGCCAGGGATCAAAGAGAACACAAACTAAGATTCCCAGAAATAAGTTGCATCACCACACAACGGGGGCAGAAACTCAATCGCAAACAACGCATGCCAACCTTTTGAGAGGGTGATTAAGCCATAGATCGTAAGATTAAGCTAGGAGGAATTTTAGGTATTTAAATGAGGAAAACACCCTCCCTCCCTCCCCTCCTCATCCCTCTCTCTGGACCAGATAGTTAGGGGTGATCAGGGTCGCTGACATGGCAGTCTGGGCAGCTGGCGAAGTATCAGACAGTTGTGTAAAAGATCTTGGCTTAAGGAGAGGTCTTACTCTAAGCAGCTATGAGATAAAACACACAGTCAGAGCCTTGAGGCCAGACACAAGGACGTGAGACCCAAGAACCACAGTTGCAGTTATCTCTGTCTGTTTAGAATGGCCCTGTTTGTCACAGGACCTGCATCTCTGCAGAGACAACAGTTTCCCCCAGGCCCCTTGTTCCACTACAGATAGATCCATTATGTATAAAGTAGCTAGCCTAGTGGTCTGATTTAAATGGGCAAAGTGTGTATGTGTGTGTGTGAGTGTGTGCCAATATGCAATATGTATGCATTAGCCTGCCCTGAAGAAACCCAGACAGATAGCGAGGGTACTTTAAAGCGAACGACGATAAACACCTAGAACTGCAGCGTCTCATTGGCCGACAGAGACTTGGAGAGCTGCAATATCGTTTGTCATTACTGTGTGACACGAAGGATGTGGCCCTTCTGTCCAGGGTATGTTTACATTTGAATAATGTGGAGCTATTTGTTTTTTCGATTTACGCCAATAGAGGCCTCGATACGCACACACACGGGCACACACACACGCATGTACACGCACACACAACATACAACAGGGCACGGATGTACCAAAGGCAGCATCAGCACCAAACCTGCCATATATCTCCAGCTATACAGATAAAGGCCAGGTATGGGGGAAACTAATTCTATTTTAGCTCAGGAAGAGCCGAGGTAAGATAAGAGATAGGCCATTACACAGTGGGTTGTCCCCTTCACTTCTTTCCATTTGAAACAGCAGAAAAGGAGGCTGGTGTGCATCCCAAATGGTACCCTATTCCCTATATAGTGCATTACTTTTGACCAGGGCCCATAGGGATCTGGGAGATAAGAACCCATGAGCAGACATTGTTCGGACATTAATGGGCCGGCTTATGAGAAGCAAACTTCAGCTCTGCCTCTCCCCACAACTTGACGACAGTATGTTATGTCAACTGCGGCGCTTTATTGTCACTTCCAAGCTATAAATCTGTAAGATATCCACCTCGGAACGAACTAGGAAAATCCATAAAACTATCAGTGTGTTGTACATCCACATCCTCACTCCGCATCATCCCTCCCGCTGTCTCCTTGTTCGCTTCCTCCCTTCTCTCTGCCCCCTTAGTCCTTTTTCATCTCTCTGTTTCCTCCCCGTAATCTCTTTTTCCTCTCACTCTATGTCTCCTTATCTCTCACTCTCATTTTCTCCTTCTCACTCTCTCTCCCTATCGCCCCCCTCGCTCTCCTCCCCCTCTGTTTCTCCCCATCCATCTCTCTCTCCGTCTCAGTGGGGTGTGAGAGGGTGATGAGAGAGCAGTAACATAGGGGATTGGTGTGATGAATGAACGATCTAAACATGCAGATCCAGCCACCTTGGATACCACCACTACACATAGCAACACACAGGATGCCTGACATATCTATAATAAGTCACTTATCTGTCCCTCTGTCTCCCCTTCTGTCTGCCCCCTGTGTCTACTCACATATACCCACTGATCTAGAGAGAGAGATTACAGAGACCCTGTGTGTGTGTCCATGTGTGTGTGTTCATGTATGTGTGTGTGTTTAGTGTACTGTATGTAATTATATGTGGGCATTGATGCAATAATAACTAGTTAACAGTTTGTGCTTTAAAAAAAAGCCACCCAGGTCCTTTCTCTTCTCCAGGGATGCTGTGTGTGTGTGTGTGTGTGTGTGTGTGTGTGTGTGTGTGTGTGTGTGTGTGTGTGTGTGTGTGTGTGTGTGTGTGTGTGTGTGTGTGTGTGAGACTGAGCAATAAGTGTGTGCCGTTTGGTGTGAGCAGGCTCCTGCAGTTTGATGAATGTGAAATCACACGGGTCAGTGCCCCAGGCACACCAGTCACCTTGGAAACGGTCTCCAGGCTACACCATCTGGTCTCCATGGTGACTCTGTAGAGAAGGCAACACACTGTGGCTTATAGTACCTGTATACCCCTGCTATAGACCACTACATATACCCCAGGCCACTGCATACCATATCCTCAGATTACCACACACAGTAACAGTAGGATCTGACTGAGCCAGTCTCTGGTCACTAAGGGCCTTCTGAGTAGCACAGATGACACAGTTAGATACTAGCTAAGTGGACAGAGAGAGGAGACAGGCCACACACAGGGCAGAGAGACAGCAGTGGGATCTCTCTCTTTCTCATACACCATTCCCAGATCACTAAAGGCCAGGATACACAGAGATAAGAGCAGCATGTTCTGTCTGTGAGTGTGTGTATTCTTCTCGGTCTCTTGTCAGTCTGTGAGTGTGTGTATTCTTCTCTGTCTCTTGTCAGTCTGTGAGTGTGTGTCTTCTTCTCTGTCTCTTGTCAGTCTGTGAGTGTGTGTATTCTTCTCTGTCTCTTGTCAGTCTGTGAGTGTGTGTATTCTTCTCTGTCTCTTGTCAGTCTGTGAGTGTGTCTTCTTCTCTGTCTCTTGTCAGTCTGTGAGTGTGTGTCTTCTTCTCTGTCTCTTGTCAGTCTGTGTGTGTGTGTCTTCTTCTCTGTCTCTTGTCAGTCTGAGTGTGTGTCTTCTTCTCTGTCTCTTGTCAGTCTGTGAGTGTGTGCCTTCTTCTCTGTCTCTTGTCAGTCTGTGAGTGTGTGTCTTCTTCTCTGTCTCTTGTCAGTCTGTGAGTGTGTCTTCTTCTCTGTCTCTTGTCAGTCTGTGAGTGTGTCTTCTTCTCTGTCTCTTGTCAGTCTGTGAGTGTGTCTTCTTCTCTGTCTCTTGTCAGTCTGTGAGTGTGTGTATTCTTCTCTGTCTCTTGTCAGTCTGTGTCTTCTTCTCTGTCTCTTGTCAGTCTGTGAGTGTGTGTTCTTCTCTGTCTCTTGTCAGTCTGTGAGTGTGTGTCTTCTCTTGTCTCTGTCTCTTGTCAGTCTGTCTGTGTGTGTCTTCTTCTCTGTCTCTTGTCAGTCTGTGAGTGTGTGTCTTCTTCTCTGTCTCTTGTCAGTCTGTGAGTGTGTGTCTTCTTCTCTGTCTCTTGTCAGTCTGTGAGTGTGTGTCTTCTTCTCTGTCTCTTGTCAGTCTGTGAGTGTGTCTTCTTCTCTGTCTCTTGTCAGTCTGTGAGTGTGTCTCTTCTCTGTCTCTTGTCAGTCTGTGTGTGTGTGTCTTCTTCTCTGTCTCTTGTCAGTCTGTGTGTGTGTGTCTTCTTCTCTGTCTCTTGTCAGTCTGTGAGTGTGTGTATTCTTCTCTGTCTCTTGTCAGTCTGTGAGTGTGTGTCTTCTTCTCTGTCTCTTGTCAGTCTGTGTGTCTTCTTCTGTCTCTTGTCAGTCTGTGAGTGTGTGTATTCTTCTCTGTCTCTTGTCAGTCTGTGAGTGTGTGTCTTCTTCTCTGTCTCTTGTCAGTCTGTGAGTGTGTGTCTTCTTCTCTGTCTCTTGTCAGTCTGTGAGTGTGTCTTCTTCTCTGTCTCTTGTCAGTCTGTGAGTGTGTGTCTTCTTCTCTCTTGTCAGTCTGTGAGTGTGTGTCTTCTTCTCTGTCTCTTGTCAGTCTGTGAGTGTGTGTCTTCTTCTCTGTCTCTTGTCAGTCTGAGTGTGTGTCTTCTTCTCTGTCTCTTGTCAGTCTGTGAGTGTGTGTATTCTTCTCTGTCTCTTGTCAGTCTGTGAGTGTGTGTCTTCTTCTCTGTCTCTTGTCAGTCTGTGAGTGTGTGTCTTCTTCTCTGTCTCTTGTCAGTCTGTGAGTGTGTCTTCTTCTCTGTCTCTTGTCAGTCTGTGAGTGTGTGTATTCTTCTCTGTCTCTTGTCAGTCTGTGAGTGTGTGTCTTCTTCTCTGTCTCTTGTCAGTCTGTGAGTGTGTGTCTTCTCTGTCTCTTGTCAGTCTGTGAGTGTGTGTCTTCTTCTCTGTCTCTTGTCAGTCTGTGAGTGTGTGTCTTCTTCTCTGTCTCTTGTCAGTCTGTGAGTGTGTGTATTCTTCTCTGTCTCTTGTCAGTCTGAGTGTGTGTCTTCTTCTCTGTCTCTTGTCAGTCTGTGAGTGTGTGTATTCTTCTCTGTCTCTTGTCAGTCTGTGAGTGTGTGTCTTCTTCTCTGTCTCTTGTCAGTCTGTGAGTGTGTGTCTTCTTCTCTGTCTCTTGTCAGTCTGTGAGTGTGTGCCTTCTTCTTGTCTCTTGTCAGTCTGTGAGTGTGTCTTCTTCTCTGTCTCTTGTCAGTCTGTGAGTGTGTGTCTTCTTCTCTGTCTCTTGTCAGTCTGTGAGTGTGTGTATTCTTCTCTGTCTCTTGTCAGTCTGTGAGTGTGTCTTTCTTCTCTGTCTCTTGTCAGTCTGTGAGTGTGTCTTCTTCTCTGTCTCTTGTCAGTCTGTGAGTGTGTGTCTTCTTCTCTGTCTCTTGTCAGTCTGTGAGTGTGTGTCTTCTTCTCTGTCTCTTGTCAGTCTGTGAGTGTGTCTTCTTCTCTGTCTCTTGTCAGTCTGTGAGTGTGTGTCTTCTTCTCTGTCTCTTGTCAGTCTGTGAGTGTGTGTCTTCTTCTCTGTCTCTTGTCAGTCTGTGAGTGTGTGTCTTCTTCTCTGTCTCTTGTCAGTCTGTGAGTGTGTGTCTTCTTCTCTGTCTCTTGTCAGTCTGTGAGTGTGTGTATTCTTCTCTGTCTCTTGTCAGTCTGTGAGTGTGTGTCTTCTTCTCTGTCTCTTGTCAGTCTGTGAGTGTGTGTCTTCTTCTCTGTCTCTTGTCAGTCTGTGTGTGTCTTCTTCTCTGTCTCTTGTCAGTCTGAGAGTGTGTCTTCTTCTCTGTCTCTTGTCAGTCTGTGAGTGTGTGTCTTCTTCTCTGTCTCTTGTCAGTCTGTGAGTGTGTGTCTTCTTCTCTGTCTCTTGTCAGTCTGTGAGTGTGTGTCTTCTTCTCTGTCTCTTGTCAGTCTGTGAGTGTGTGTATTCTTCTCTGTCTCTTGTCAGTCTGTTTCTTCTTCTTCTGTCTCTTGTCAGTCTGTGAGTGTGTGTCTTCTTCTCTGTCTCTTGTCAGTCTGTGAGTGTGTCTTCTTCTCTGTCTCTTGTCAGTCTGTGAGTGTGTGTCTTCTTCTCTGTCTCTTGTCAGTCTGTGAGTGTGTGTCTTCTTCTCTGTCTCTTGTCAGTCTGTGAGTGTGTGTCTTCTTCTCTGTCTCTTGTCAGTCTGTGAGTGTGTCAGTCTCTTGTCAGTCTGAGTGTGTGTCTTCTTCTCTGTCTCTTGTCAGTCTGAGTGTGTGCTTCTTCTCTGTCTCTTGTCAGTCTGTGAGTGTGTGCTTCTTCTCTGTCTCTTGTCAGTCTGTGAGTGTGTGTCTTCTTCTCTGTCTCTTGTCAGTCTGTGAGTGTGTCTTCTTCTCTGTCTCTTGTCAGTCTGAGTGTGTGTCTTCTTCTCTGTCTCTTGTCAGTCTGTGAGTGTGTGTCTTCTTCTCTGTCTCTTGTCAGTCTGTGAGTGTGTGTCTTCTTCTCTGTCTCTTGTCAGTCTGTGAGTGTGTGTCTTCTTCTCTGTCTCTTGTCAGTCTGTGAGTGTGTCTTCTTCTCTGTCTCTTGTCAGTCTGAGTGTGTGTATTCTTCTCTGTCTCTTGTCAGTCTGAGTGTGTGTCTTCTTCTCTGTCTCTTGTCAGTCTGTGAGTGTGTGTATTCTTCTCTGTCTCTTGTCAGTCTGTGAGTGTGTGTATTCTTCTCTGTCTCTTGTCAGTCTGAGTGTGTGTCTTCTTCTCTGTCTCTTGTCAGTCTGTGAGTGTGTGTATTCTTCTCTGTCTCTTGTCAGTCTGTGAGTGTGTGTATTCTTCTCTGTCTCTTGTCAGTCTGTGAGTGTGTGTCTTCTTCTCTGTCTCTTGTCAGTCTGTGAGTGTGTGTCTTCTTCTCTGTCTCTTGTCAGTCTGTGAGTGTGTGTATTCTTCTCTGTCTCTTGTCAGTCTGTGAGTGTGTGTATTCTTCTCTGTCTCTTGTCAGTCTGTGAGTGTGTCTTCTCTGTCTTCTTCTCTGTCTCTTGTCAGTCTGTGAGTGTGTGTATTCTTCTCTGTCTCTTGTCAGTCTGTGAGTGTGTGTATTCTTCTCTGTCTCTTGTCAGTCTGTGAGTGTGTGTCTTCTTCTCTGTCTCTTGTCAGTCTGAGTGTGTGTCTTCTTCTCTGTCTCTTGTCAGTCTGAGTGTGTGTCTTCTTCTCTGTCTCTTGTCAGTCTGTGAGTGTGTGTCTTCTTCTCTGTCTCTTGTCAGTCTGTGAGTGTGTCTTCTTCTCTGTCTCTTGTCAGTCTGTGAGTGTGTGTCTTCTTCTCTGTCTCTTGTCAGTCTGTGTGTGTGTCTTCTTCTCTGTCTCTTGTCAGTCTGTGAGTGTGTGTCTTCTTCTCTGTCTCTTGTCAGTCTGTGAGTGTGTGTCTTCTTCTCTGTCTCTTGTCAGTCTGTGAGTGTGTCTTCTTCTCTGTCTCTGTCTCTTGTCAGTCTGTGAGTGTGTGTATTCTTCTCTGTCTCTTGTCAGTCTGTGAGTGTGTGCCTTCTTCTCTGTCTCTTGTCAGTCTGTGAGTGTGTCTTCTTCTCTGTCTCTTGTCAGTCTGTGAGTGTGTGCCTTCTTCTCTGTCTCTTGTCAGTCTGTGAGTGTGTGTATTCTTCTCTGTCTCTTGTCAGTCTGTGAGTGTGTGTCTTCTTCTCTGTCTCTTGTCAGTCTGAGTGTGTGTCTTCTTCTCTGTCTCTTGTCAGTCTGTGAGTGTGTGTCTTCTTCTCTGTCTCTTGTCAGTCTGTGAGTGTGTGTCTTCTTCTCTGTCTCTTGTCAGTCTGTGAGTGTGTGTCTTCTTCTCTGTCTCTTGTCAGTCTGTGAGTGTGTGTCTTCTTCTCTGTCTCTTGTCAGTCTGTGAGTGTGTCTTCTTCTCTGTCTCTTGTCAGTCTGTGAGTGTGTGTCTTCTTCTCTGTCTCTTGTCAGTCTGTGAGTGTGTGTCTTCTTCTCTGTCTCTTGTCAGTCTGTGAGTGTGTGTCTTCTTCTCTGTCTCTTGTCAGTCTGTGAGTGTGTCTTCTTCTCTGTCTCTTGTCAGTCTGTGAGTGTGTGTCTTCTTCTCTGTCTCTTGTCAGTCTGTGAGTGTGTCTTCTTCTCTGTCTCTTGTCAGTCTGTGAGTGTGTGTCTTCTTCTCTGTCTCTTGTCAGTCTGTGAGTGTGTGTCTTCTTCTCTGTCTCTTGTCAGTCTGTGAGTGTGTCTTCTTCTCTGTCTCTTGTCAGTCTGTGAGTGTGTGTCTTCTTCTCTGTCTCTTGTCAGTCTGTGAGTGTGTGTCTTCTTCTCTGTCTCTTGTCAGTCTGTGAGTGTGTATTCTTCTCTGTCTCTTGTCAGTCTGTGAGTGTGTGTCTTCTTCTCTGTCTCTTGTCAGTCTGTGAGTGTGTGTGTGTCTTCTTCTCTGTCTCTTGTCAGTCTGTGAGTGTGTGCCTTCTTCTCTGTCTCTTGTCAGTGTGTCTTCTTCTCTGTCTCTTGTCAGTCTGTGAGTGTGTGTCTTCTTCTCTGTCTCTTGTCAGTCTGTGAGTGTGTGTCTTCTTCTCTGTCTCTTGTCAGTCTGTGAGTGTGTGTATTCTTCTCTGTCTCTTGTCAGTCTGAGTGTGTGTCTTCTTCTCTGTCTCTTGTCAGTCTGTGAGTGTGTGTATTCTTCTCTGTCTCTTGTCAGTCTGTGAGTGTGTCTTCTTCTCTGTCTCTTGTCAGTCTGTGAGTGTGTGTCTTCTTCTCTGTCTCTTGTCAGTCTGTGAGTGTGTGTATTCTTCTCTGTCTCTTGTCAGTCTGAGTGTGTGTCTTCTTCTCTGTCTCTTGTCAGTCTGTGAGTGTGTGTCTTCTTCTCTGTCTCTTGTCAGTCTGTGAGTGTGTGTCTTCTTCTCTGTCTCTTGTCAGTCTGTGTCAGTCTGTGAGTGTGTCTTCTTCTCTGTCTCTTGTCAGTCTGTGAGTGTGTGTCTTCTTCTCTGTCTCTTGTCAGTCTGTGAGTGTGTGCCTTCTTCTCTGTCTCTTGTCAGTCTGAGTGTGTGTCTTCTTCTCTGTCTCTTGTCAGTCTGTGAGTGTGTCTTCTTCTCTGTCTCTTGTCAGTCTGTGAGTGTGTCTTCTTCTCTGTCTCTTGTCAGTCTGAGTGTGTGTCTTCTTCTCTGTCTCTTGTCAGTCTGTGAGTGTGTGTCTTCTTCTCTGTCTCTTGTCAGTCTGTGAGTGTCAGTCTGTGAGTGTGTGTCTTCTTCTCTGTCTCTTGTCAGTCTGTGAGTGTGTCTTCTTCTCTGTCTCTTGTCAGTCTGTGAGTGTGTCTTCTTCTCTGTCTCTTGTCAGTCTGTGAGTGTGTGTCTTCTTCTCTGTCTCCTGTCAGTCTGTGAGTGTGTCTTCTTCTCTGTCTCTTGTCAGTCTGTGAGTGTGTGTCTTCTTCTCTGTCTCTTGTCAGTCTGAGTGTGTGTCTTCTTCTCTGTCTCTTGTCAGTCTGTGAGTGTGTCTTCTTCTCTGTCTCTTGTCAGTCTGTGAGTGTGTGTCTTCTTCTCTGTCTCTTGTCAGTCTGAGTGTGTGTCTTCTTCTCTGTCTCTTGTCAGTCTGTGAGTGTGTCTTCTTCTCTGTCTCTTGTCAGTCTGAGTGTGTGTCTTCTTCTCTGTCTCTTGTCAGTCTGTCTCTTGAGTGTGTGTCTTCTTCTCTGTCTCTTGTCAGTCTGTGAGTGTGTGTCTTCTTCTCTGTCTCTTGTCAGTCTGTGAGTGTGTGTCTTCTTCTCTGTCTCTTGTCAGTCTGTGAGTGTGTGTCTTCTTCTCTGTCTCTTGTCAGTCTGTGAGTGTGTGTCTTCTTCTCTGTCTCTTGTCAGTCTGTGAGTGTGTGTCTTCTTCTCTGTCTCTTGTCAGTCTGTGAGTGTGTGTCTTCTTCTCTGTCTCTTGTCAGTCTGTGAGTGTGTCTTCTTCTCTGTCTCTTGTCAGTCTGTGAGTGTGTCTTCTTCTCTGTCTCTTGTCAGTCTGTGAGTGTGTGTCTTCTTCTCTGTCTCTTGTCAGTCTGTGAGTGTGTCTTCTTCTCTGTCTCTTGTCAGTCTGTCAGTCTGTGTGTGTCTTCTTCTCTGTCTCTTGTCAGTCTGTGAGTGTGTGTCTTCTTCTCTGTCTCTTGTCAGTCTGTGAGTGTGTGTCTTCTTCTCTGTCTCTTGTCAGTCTGTGAGTGTGTGTCTTCTTCTCTGTCTCTTGTCAGTCTGTGAGTGTGTGTCTTCTTCTCTGTCTCTTGTCAGTCTGTGAGTGTGTGTCTTCTTCTCTGTCTCTTGTCAGTCTGTGAGTGTGTGTCTTCTTCTCTGTCTCTTGTCAGTCTGTGAGTGTGTGTCTTCTTCTCTGTCTCTTGTCAGTCTGTGAGTGTGTGTCTTCTTCTCTGTCTCTTGTCAGTCTGTGAGTGTGTGTCTTCTTCTCTGTCTCTTGTCAGTCTGTGAGTGTGTGTCTTCTTCTCTGTCTCTTGTCAGTCTGTGAGTGTGTGTCTTCTTCTCTGTCTCTTGTCAGTCTGTGAGTGTGTCTTCTTCTCTGTCAGTCTGTGAGTGTGTGTCTTCTTCTCTGTCTCTTGTCAGTCTGTGAGTGTGTGTCTTCTTCTCTGTCTCTTGTCAGTCTGAGTGTGTGTCTTCTTCTCTGTCTCTTGTCAGTCTGTGAG
>NC_056443.1:6148009-6180937 GCF_018296145.1 Oncorhynchus tshawytscha | reverse complement strand
AAGGGATGCAAAGGGAGGGTATGTTACTGAAACCGTCAAAGTTGACCAGTAAACTAACAGCATTTGGCATCATTCAAGGATTTGATGTAATCTATTACAAGACGTCTTTTAGGCCTTTTGGGTTCTTCAGATTATCACAGCTGTCTGTAATTATCTCTGGCCCTCTGTGTGGCCTTATCACATTACATTAAATAAGAAGGTAAAACAAATAGCATCACAAAGATGTAAAACATTATTCTCAATATAAAGCATCAACTTAGTGAATACCACTGGTGTTTAATGTGAGGTTTTCAGCATGAAATATCCGTTATATATATTATTTTTTTTACACACTTTTCTGTTTTTTACTATGTCAATATGTATTTGTTGTCAACGTTTTTAAATCAAACCAGTGGTAGTTGGAAGAGTTACAGAATGAATTGAAAATAACGTCATTGTTGATTAGATGCTTTTATTATTAGGACATTTCTCTTGAACCATACGGTCCATCTACTAGAAACTCATGAATAATATGGGCACAGACATAATACATGAATATTACTGTAACGGTTTTCTAGTGGTGATGAAGGAGAGTCGGACCAAACTGCAGCGTGTCGATTGCGATCCATATTTATTAAACAAAACGTAAACACGACTAAACACTAAACACGACTAAACACTAAACACGACAAAACAATAAACGTAATGAAAACCGAAAACAGCCTATCTAGTGCAAACTAACAGAGAGTACAAGTAAGACACTAAGGACAATCACCCACGACAAACTCAAAGAATATGGCTGCCTAAATATGGTTCCCAATCAGAGACAACGATAAGCACCTGCCTCTGATTGAGAACCACTCCAGACAGCCATAGACCTTGCTAGACAACCCACTAAGCTACAATCCCAATACCACCACCAAAACCCCAAGACAAACACACCACAATACAAAAACCCCATGCCACACCCTGGCCTGACCAAATACATAAAGATAAACACAAAATACTTGGACCAGGGCGTGACAGAACCCCCTAAGGTGCGGACTCCCGAACGCACCTCAAAACAATAGGGAGGGTCCGGGTGGGCGTCTGTCCATGGTGGCGGCTCCGGCGCGGGGACGTGGACCCCACTCCTTTAATGTCTTAGTCCCCTCTCCCTTCGTCCCTGGATAGTCCACCCCGCCGCCGACCATGGCCTAGTAGTCCCCACCCAGAATCCCACTGGACTGAGGAGCAGATCGGGACTGAAGGACAGCTCGGGACCGAGGCAGCTCGGGACTGAGGGAAGCTCGGGAGTGAGAGAAAGCTCAGGAGTGAGAGGAAGCTCAGGAGTGAGAGGAAGCTCAGGAGTGAGAGGAAGCTCAGGAGTGAGAGGAAGCTCAGGAGTGAGAGGAAGCTCAGGAGTGAGAGGAAGCTCAGGCAGGTAGATAGATCTACCAGCTCCTGGCTGGCTGGTGGTTTCAGCAGATCCTGGCTGACTGGCAGATCCTGGCTGACTGGCAGATCCTGGCTGACTGGCAGATCTGGAAGAGTCTTGTTGACTGGCAGATCTGGAAGAGTCTGGTTGACTGGCAGATCTGGAAGAGTCTGGTTGACTGGCAGATCTGGAAGAGTCTGGTTGACTGGCAGATCTGGAAGAGTCTGGTTGACTGGCAGATCTGGAAGAGTCTGGTTGACTGGTAGATCTGGCGGTGCTGGGCAGACTGGCGGCGCTGGGCAGACTGGCGGCGCTGGGCAGACTGGCGTTGCTGGGCAGACTGGCGGCGCTGGGCAGACTGGCGGCGCTGGGCAGACTGGCGGCGCTGGGCATACTGGCGGTGCTGGGCAGACTGGCGATGCTGGGCAGACTGACGACGCTGGGCAGACTGACGACGCTGGGCAGACTGGCGACGCTGGGCAGACTGGCGATGCTGGGCAGACTGGCGATGCTGGGCAGACTGACGGCGCTGGGCAGACTGGCGACGCTGGGCAGACTGGGGGCACTGGCGGCGCTGGGCAGACTGGCGGCACTAGCTGCTCCATATAGGCTGACAGCTCTGGCGGCTTCTTACAGACTGACCGCTCTGGCGGCTCCGGGCTGACTGGCAGCTCCTTGCAGACTGGCAGCTCCTTGCAGACTGGCAGCTCCTTACAGACTGGCAGCTCCGTGCAGACTGACAGCTCCGTGCAGACTGACAGCTCCTTGCAGACTGGAAGCTCCATGCAGACTGGCAGCTCCATGCAGACTGGCAGCTCCATGCAAACTGGCTGCTCTATGCAGACTGACAGCTCTGGCTGCTTCATGCAGACTGACATCTCTGGCTGCTCCATGTAGACTGGCTGCTTCATGCAGACTGGCAGCTCGGGCTGCTTCATGTAGACTGACAGCTCTGGCTGCTCCATGCGGACTGACAGCTCTGGCTGCTCCATGTAGACTGACTGCTTCATGCAGACTGGCAGCTCGGGCTGCTTCATGTAGACTGACAGCTCTGGCTGCTCCATGCAGACTGACAGCTCTGACTGTTCCATGCAGACTGACAGCTCTGGCTGCTTCATGCAGACTGGCAGCTCTGGCTGCTCCTTGCAGACTGGCAGCTCCATGCAGACTGGCAGCTCTGGCTGCTCCATGCAGACTGACAGCTCTGGCTGCTCCATGCAGACTGACAGCTCTGGCTGCTCCATGCAGACTGGCTGCTTCATGCAGACTGGCAGCTCTGGCTGCTCCATGCAGACTGACAGCTCTGGCTGCTCCATGTAGACTGGCTGCTTCATGCAGACTGGCAGCTCGGGCTGCTTCATGTAGACTGACAGCTCTGGCTGCTCCATGCGGACTGACAGCTCTGGCTGCTCCATGTAGACTGACTGCTTCATGCAGACTGGCAGCTCGGGCTGCTTCATGTAGACTGACAGCTCTGGCTGCTCCATGCAGACTGACAGCTCTGACTGTTCCATGCAGACTGACAGCTCTGGCTGCTTCATGCAGACTGGCAGCTCTGGCTGCTCCATGTAGACTGGCAGCTCTGGCTGCGCTGAACAGGCGGGAGACTCCGGCAGCGTAGGAGAGGAGAAAGGCTCTGGCTGCGCTAAACAGGCGGGAGGCTCCGGCAGCGCTGTAGAGGAGAAAGGCTCTGGCTGCGCTAAACATGCGGGAGGCTCCGGCAGCGCTGTAGAGGAGGAAGGCTCTGGCTGCGCTAAACAGGCGGGAGACTCTGGCAGCGCTGGAGATGAGGAAGGCTCTGGCTGCACTGAACAGGCGGGAGGCTCCGGCAGCGCTGGAGATGAGGAAAGCTCTAACAGCGCTAGAGAGGCGAGGCGCACTGTAGGCCTGATGCGTGGTGCTGGTACTGGTGGTACTGGACCGAGGACACGCACAGGAAGCCTGGAGCGGGAGCTGCTACCGGAGGACTGGAGTGTGGAGGTGGCACAGGATGGGCTAGACCGTGAAGGCGTACTGGAGATCTTGAGAGCAGTGTTGGCACAGGATGTGCAAGGCTAGGGATGTGCACAGGAGGCCTGGTGCGTGAGGCTGGCACCAACTTCACCAGCCGACTAACACGCACCTCAGGACGAGTATGGAGCGCTAACCCAGGTGCCATCAAATCCCCAACACGTTCCGTCGGGCGAATTCCATGCAAAAAGCACCAACACAGCAACTCCCTCATTTCTCTCTCCTCCAATTTCCCCATTAACTCCTTCACAGTCTCTGGTTCTGGTCTCCTCCTTGGCTCCTCACGATAAACAGGGAGAGTTGGCTCAGGTCTGACTCCTGACTCTGCCACACTCTCCCTGAGCCCCCCAAGAAATTTTGGGGCTGATTCTCAGGCTTCCATCCGCTACGCCGTGCTGCCTCCTCATATCTGCGCCTCTCAGCTTTCGCCGCCTCCAGTTCTTCCTTGGGGCGGCGATATTCTCCAGGCTGAGCCCAGGGTCCTTTACCGTCCAGTTCTTCCTCCCATGTCCATTTCTCCAGGTGGTGCAGCCTCTCCCACTGCAGCTGCTGCTGCTCCTGCTGCTGCTGCCTCTGTTGCCTCTCCTGTGGTTCCTGCCTGTTAACACGCTGCTTGGTCCGTTGGTGGTGGGTGATTCTGTAACGGTTTTCTAGTGGTGATGAAGGAGAGTCGGACCAAACTGCAGCGTGTCGATTGCGATCCATATTTATTAAACAAAACGTAAACACGACTAAACACTAAACACGACTAAACACTAAACACGACAAAACAATAAACGTAATGAAAACCGAAAACAGCCTATCTAGTGCAAACTAACAGAGAGTACAAGTAAGACACTAAGGACAATCACCCACGACAAACTCAAAGAATATGGCTGCCTAAATATGGTTCCCAATCAGAGACAACGATAAGCACCTGCCTCTGATTGAGAACCACTCCAGACAGCCATAGACCTTGCTAGACAACCCACTAAGCTACAATCCCAATACCACCACCAAAACCCCAAGACAAACACACCACAATACAAAAAACCCCATGCCACACCCTGGCCTGACCAAATACATAAAGATAAACACAAAATACTTGGACCAGGGCGTGACAATTACGGTATATATGAATACGTTTTTCAGTATAAATTACCAAAGTTATAATAGACTGCCATAGATGTTCTGTTAAGTACTAAAATGATTTAAGATTACGTTAACTTTAGTAAATTACCAGGATCTTTGTAACCCTAGTTGGGTCAGAGAGGTGAACTGAACTACAGCAGTCCAATAGCAAGCCCTCTGGTTGATAACATACCATTAGTCTAATCCCAAGCTCATTCAAATGGAGACAACATCCAGCTCGCTGCAAGACTTCTGCATGTTAAACTAACAGGTCGTTTAGGGCATACTGATGTGGCTCTAATGGCCAGGCTTTGGCAGGTGCACAGAGAGAGAGAGAGAGAGAGAGAGAGAGGTGTGAGCGAGGCTTCTTGGAGTGTGTCTCGTCAGGTCTGGTGTGTCGCTGCGGATGAGGATAGGTGGTGCGGTGATTGATTCACTATGACATCTTCCAGCTCGGCAGATGGGCAAAGACTCTGCTTCCTGCCAACTACCTCGGTGTGAATGTCAACAGCTAAATGACAAGGTGAGGACAAAGGAGAGAGAGAGGGAGAGAACGTGAGAGAGAGATACAAGGGGAGAGAGAGAGAGAGAGAGAAGGGAGACAGGGAGATTGGACTTCAGTTCACTGATTCAATCTATTACTTTTTGTTCTAGAAGAATTTTGCAGGACATACGTTCTGACATTATTGAAAGTCTAAGTCACCTTTACAGATATCTCCCTACCTACTAATGATGCTGCTGGTAGATCTCTAATCATAGTGGTTAATGTGATTATAATGTAACCCACAGACTGTGATTGATGGGGCATGGGACTGAAGGAGAGGAAAGGAAAAACTTTAGATGTAGTAGCCTGTTGAATAATCATTTTGTTGAGAGGGAGAGGGAGAGAGAGAGAGAGAGAGAGAGAGAGAGAGAGAGAGAGAGAGAGAGAGAGAGAGAGAGAGAGAGAGAGAGAGAGAGAGAGAGAGAGAGAGAGAGAGAGAGAAGGGAAGGGTAGATGAACACAAACAGAGGGAATGAGAGAGAGACATATTTCCCTCAGATTACACAGATCCACAAAGAATTTGAAAACAAACCCAATTTTGATAAACTCCCATTATCTACTGGGTGAAATCCCACAGTGTGCCATCACAGCAGCAAGATTTGTGACCTGTTGCCACAAGAAAAGGGCAACCAGTGAAGGACAAACACCATTGTAAATACAACCCATATTTATGCTTATTTATTTTCCCTTGTGTACCCTTAACCATTTGCACATCGTTGCAACACTGTATATGTACGTAATATGACATTTTTAATGTCTTTATTGTTTTGAAACCTCTGTATGTGTAATGTTTACTGTTAATTTTGATTGTTTATTTCACTTTTGTATATTATCTACCTCACTTGCTTTGGCAATGTTAACATATGTTTCCCATGTCAATAAAGCCCCTTGAATTGAATTGAATTGACATACTCATAGAAGCAGAAAGAGAGAGCGATACAGAAAAAATAGCAAAAATAAGAGAAATGGCTCAACTCTTTCTCCCATCCCTCCAGTGACATTTTAATATTCGTTGACATGGCCCTTTGTGAGCAGGGTGGCAGGCCTTTTAAATTCCACTCCTCTCCAAGTGACGTCCCTCTCACAGAATAAATAGAGAAAAAACAACAGAGCAGAGGCATCATGCCAACCCTGCCACAGTAATAGCTATCTTTTCCCCTCACCCGCGCCACACACAATCCCTGAACATCAGTCCACACACACGCACGCACACACACACACACGCACGCACACACACACACGCACGCACGCACGCACGCACGCACGCACGCACACACACACACACACACACACAGACACACACACACACACACACACACACACACACACACACACACACACACACATATACACCATTTTTTCCATTGAGTGTATCTTTTACCATCTTCTCTAGGACCAGGGGAAAATGGCAGCCTCTGGACAACGATGAATGTTTTGCTGCTGTTATGTCTGCAGAAAGGAGCTCACTGATAAACAGCACAAAAGGGATGAATCGTGGATCTGACCCTTTTCCCCTCAGGCTGTTGGGACAGAAGTAAAAAATGGCCACCATCTCTCTCCCAGGGGCCAGTGGGGCTGAATGTAAAGTCAGCTGTGCTACAGTAGAGGGTCTAAAATAAAAATAAAACATCACCGTTTTTGGACAAAGAGACGATACCAGAGGCAGAGTCTAGACACAGGAATTAAAATAATGACATAACCACCAGAGAGAGAGAGAGAGAGAGAGAGAGAGAGAGAGAGAGAGAGAGAGAGAGAGAGAGAGAGAGAGAGAGAGAGAGAGAGGGATAGAGAGACAGAGAGAGAGAGAGAGACAGAGAGAGAGAGAGAGAGGGATAGAGAGACAGAGAGAGAGCGAGACAGAGAGAGAGAGAGAGACAGAGAGAGAGAGAGAGACAGATAGAGAGAGAGAGAGAGAGACACAGAGAGAGAGAGACAGAGAGAGAGAGAGAGAGAGAGAGAGAGAGAGACTGTTTCAAAAAGACAGAAGAAACAAATCACATTTTTTTGGGGGGGACTTCAAGTATATTGTTTGTTAATAGAGATTTTGTGATAGACCTGATTCAACTTGACTAGATGGATTAATAGTTCTTTGGGTGTATGGACACGTGCGTTATCTTACCTGTTAAGAGACCTAATATAAAAGCAGGATATACAGTTTAAGTCGAAAGTTTACAAACACTTAGGTTGGAGTCATTAAAACTCGTTGCTCAACCACTTCACACATTTCTTGTTAACAAACTATAGTTTTGGCAAGTCAGTTAGGACATCTACTTTGTGCATGACACAAGTAATTTTTCCCACAATTGTTTACAAACTTATAATTCAAACTTATAAATCACTGCATCACAATTCCAGTGGGTCAGAAGTTTACATACACTAAGTTGACTGTGCCTTTAAACAGCTTGGAAAATTCCAGAAAATGATGTCATGGCTTTAGAAGCTTCTGATAGGCTAATTGACATCATTTGAGTCAATTGGAGGTGTACCTGTGGATGTATTTCAAGGCCTACCTTCAAACTCATTGCCACTTTGCTTGACATCATGGGAAAGTGAAAAGAAATCAGCCAAGACCTCAGAAAAAAATTGTAGACCTTCACAGGTCTGGTTCATCCTTGGGAGCAATTTCCAAATGCCTGAAGGTACCACGTTCATCTGTACAAACAATAATAAGTATAAACACCATGGGACCACGCAGCCATCATACCGCTCAGGAAGGAGATGCATTCTGTCTCCCAGAGATGAACGTACTTTGTTGTGAAAAGTGCAAATCAATCTCAGAACAACAGCAAAGGACCTTGTGAAGATGCTTGAGGAAACCGGTACAAAAGTATCTATATCCACAGTAAAACGAGTCCTATATCGACATAACCTGAATGGCAGCTCAGCAAAATTTGTGGGCAGAACTGAAAACTTGTGTGAGCATGGAGGCCTACAAACCTGACTCAGTTACACCAGCTCTGTCAGGAGGAATGGGCCAAAATTCACCCAACTTATTGTGGGAAGCTTGTGGAAGGCTACCAGAAACGTTTGACCCAAGTTAAACAATTTAAAGGCAACGCTTCCAAATACTAATTGAGTGTATGTGATCTTCTGACCCACTGGGAATGTGATGAAAGAAATAAAAGCTGCAATTAATCATTCGCTCTACTATTATTCTGACATTTCACATTCTTTCAAATAAAGTGGTGATCCTAACTGACCTAAAACAAGGATTTTTTTACTAGGATTAAATGTCAGGAATTGTGAAAAACAGAGTTTAAATGTATTTGCTTAAGGTGTTTGCAAACTTCTGACTTCAACTGTATACTGTAGGCTGCATCCCAAATGGCACCATAATCTGATATAGTGTATTACTTTTGACCCCTATTGGCCATGGTCAAAAGTAGTGCACTATATAGGGAATAGCATGCCATTTGGACGTAACCTTACAATAACTTTGATCCCTGCTACTTCAAAGACCTGATGGGTTATGGAATTGACTGGATCCGTAGGAGAAAGGAAAAACGTTCCACCTCTTTTACCTCCGCAATCCCTCTATCCCTTGACCCTCTTTTTTTCACATTCACTTCATCCCTACTTTCCCCTCTGTTTTATCTGTCTCTCTCTCTCTTTTTCTCCTTCTTTATAACACTCCATAGTTTCTCTTATCTCCCTTCCTCTATTCCCAACTCTCCCTTTGTCACAATGCCTCTATCCTCCTTTTGTCCTCTCATCTCTTACATCCTCCTCTCCTCCATTTAAATCCCCACATTCCTTTCCCCTCTTTACTATCACCTTCCCTCCCTCCATGCCTCTCTCCTCCTCCGCTTCTCCTCTTGGCTGTGGTACATAATCAATGGGAGGATATGGTGTGGACAGGCTCTGTCTGGCCAGTGCAGGCCCCCACTGATCCTATCTTCCTAATTAAGACTTAAGGACAGGACAGGGCAGGAGGGGTACCTCTTGGGAGAGGGACTGCTCTGCTGCACGGGGACACTGTAGATGACACTGTAGAGGACACTGTAGAGGACACATCCTAAATGACAGCCTGTTCTTTTTATATTGCACTACTTTTGACCAGCGCTGGTTAAAGGTAGTGCTCTCTATGGGGAATAGGGTGTCATTTGGAACGCAGCCTAGATCCCATCAGCGCTGATAGCATCTTTAGCACTACGCTAGAGACACGGGCCACGGCGGGCTGGGAGTGGAGATGAGAGGGAACACAGTCATTCAGGACATTCTCACCTGATAGCACCATTTAATCTCACCATCATCTCATAGTCGCTGGAAAACAATTTACTGGAGTGGACAAATCACTGAATATGAAGCTAATGACAGTTGGCTCTTTAAGTGTTTTTGGTGTTTATTTGCCCCCAAAAGTGAATGTTCTGTTGATTTTTATCAACCTACTCCACTTTTTCTCTACTTTTCTCAGACAGGCCACATGGTATGGTCTGTCATCCCCGTGGGTAGTCTGACATGATCTGGCCCGGGTGATATTGGTGAGTCATCGACAGGAAGAAGGAGTCACATGGGCCAGCCAGCAGAACACTCCGACAGGAAACAGCTTGCTGAAACGCTGATGTAATCATGTGATGTAATCATCACCGTATCTGGAGCTCCTCACAGGAACCAGGAAATAGGCCAAAACAGTCCAAGCAGCCAGATCAGCAAGCAAAGAGTCTTCACACACCTTACTGCACAAGTAGAATCTGCCAGACTATATATACACACTACATGACCAAAAGACTATATATACACTACATGACCAAAAGTATGTGGACACCTGATCGTTGAACAGCTCCATCCAGAATCATGGGCAATAATATAGAGTTGGTCACCTCTTTGCTGCTATAACAGCCTCCACTCTTCTGGGAAGCCTTTAAACTAGATGTTGGAACATTGCTGCAGGGACTTGCTTCCATTCAGCCACAAGATAATTAGTTAGGTCGGGCATTAATGTTGGGCGATTAGGTCTGGCTCGCAGTCGGCGTTCCAATGCATCCCAAAGGTGTTCGATGGGGTTGAGGTCAGGGCTCTGTGCAGGCCAGTCAAGTTCTTCCACACCGATCTCGACAAACCATTTCTGTGTTGACCTCGCTCTGTGCACGGGGGCACTTTCATGCTGAAACAGGAAAGGGCCTTCCCCAAACCGTTGCCACAAAGTTGGAAACACAGAATCGTCTAGAATGTCATTGTATGGCGTAGCGTTAAGATTTCCCTTCACTTGGGCCTAGCCCGAACCATAAAAAACAGCCCCACACCATTATCACTCCTCAACCAAACTTTACAGCTGGCACTATGCATTTGGGCAGGTAGCGTAATCCTGTCATCCGCCAAACCCAGATTCGTCTGTCGGACTGCCAGATGATTCTATACTCCAGAGAATGCGTTTCCATTGCTCCAGAGTCCAATTTCGGCATGCTTTACACCACTTCAGTCAACGCTTGGCATTGCGCTTGGTGATCTTAGGCTTGTGTTTAGTTGCTCGGCCATGGAAACCCATTTCATGAAGCCCTTGACAAACAGTTTTTGTGCTGACGTTGCATCCAGAGGCAGTTTGGAAGTCGGTAGTGAGTGTTGCAACCCATTTTACGCGTTACGTGCTTCAACACTCGGCTGTCCCGTTCTGTGAGCTTGTGTGGCCTACCACTTCGCGGCTGAGCTGTTGTTGCTCCTAGACCTTTCCACTTCACAATAACAGCACTTACAGCTGACTGGGGCAGCTCTAGCTGGGCAGAAAATGGATGAAATAACATGTTGGAAAGGTGGCATCCTATGACGGTGCCACGTTGAAAGTCACTGAGCTCTTCAGTAAGGCCATTCTACTGCCAATGTTTGTCTATGGAGATTGCATGGCTGTGTGCTCGATTTTATACACCTATCAGCAACGGGTGTGGCTGAAATAGCCGAATCCAGCAATTTGAAGGGGTCTCCACATATATATATATATATATATATATATATATATATATATATATATATATATATATATATATATATATATATATATATAGATATATATAGATACATATATATATGTCAATATCTTCCCTACTCTGTGTAGGCTATTGTCAATATCTAAGCACCTCAAACATGTACCGATTCACTGACACACAGAGGACATAAAGTGCTTGCTTTGTTTAAACCAATGACCATACAACACTAACACAGACACCCAATACTAAGTAGTACTAATCAACCAACTGTCAACAACACATAGCCTGGATCTTATATCATTGCCTCACCCTTAATACCCATCCAGCCTTCCCCTTCACATTGCCTGGAGCGAATGAGAGATTACCTCACCTGACTTAACACTGCAGTCACCTGAAATAAAAATGACAATGCACATTTCACTGTCTGATGACTCCAGAAATCCCTGCAGATATTCCTGCATTCTGAAATCAATAATAATGTTATTACCACTCCACCACAAAGCATTGGTATAATACTCTCCTGCATGATGTCATAATCTCCTTGACTCATCTGCAGTATTGTAGAAGATAAACAGCATAGCCTGTTTTGGTCTGTATCCAGGACAATGGGATTATTTAGATGATCTGTTCCTGTGTGTGGTTGTGTGTGTGTGTGCGTTTGTGTACGTGTGTGCGTTTGTGTATGTGTGTGTGTGTGTGTGTGTGTGTGTGTGCGTGTGCGTGTGCACCTGTACCTGTGCATGCATGCACGTGTGTGTGTGTGTGTGTCTGCCACAGTGATAAGGCTGGATTTATTGAATGGGCTTATTGTGGCTGCAGGGGCAGGAATAGGCATGCTATTGAGATACAGAGCTAAGCTAGAGGGGTGGGCTGGGTTTAATACAAGCTTATCTCAGAGCAGCTTTTCTAAAGATCATTACGATCATTATGCTAATAAGAATAATATGAAGTGTGTCAAAAGAGTGCAGTATTTGTGTATGTAATGTGTCGAACTGTTTCATGAATGTGTATCTCTCACTTCTTTGCTTTGTACTCATGTGTTCTGTAATGTACTGTCATTTGCTCTGTTGATAGCTGCATTGTCTCATGATGATGAATGATTCCTTTTGTATGCCCCTATATTACTCTGTGATTTCCAGATGCTGTGTTCTGCTCCCTTGTGTTACTGTGCAAGAAGTGTTTATAACCGTTTGGTTTTGCTGCTGAGCTCCGTTTGGCGATGTTCTCTTTGTGCTGTCTCAAGCTACCTTGTATGCCATCTGTCATTTTGAAGAGCATAGGCTGTAATGTAGTGTGCGTTATTGAGCGAGAATGCTTTGTATAGGGACATTTGTGTTATGTAGTGCACAATCTATTTTAGTTTGAAGTTGTCCCTGGGGTTTTAGGTTCTTGTATGCTGTGTGTTTTTACTGTGTTATGTTTTTGTATTTGTGTGTGTGTGTTGTGTGAAATCTCTTGTGGTGTTTCATATTGTTTAGTGTTGTTGTGGTGTTCAGTAATGAGCTGTTGTGTTGAAAGGACTATCCCCCCCAGGATCTCCTCTCCCTCTCCCTCACTTTCTCCTCTCCTCCCCTCCCCTCCTCTCTCATTGATGGTTTTATTCTTTTTGATCTAAACCAGAGACTGGGAATATTAATCGTGTGTATGTGTATTACATGTGCCAAAGCCTAGTTTTCTCATTTCCCTCATGTGTGCTTTATTTTTGTTAATCTATTAAAATTACCTTATTTATTTATTCCTTGTGTCTGTTTTCTTTGACATTTTAATCACTATTTGCGTGGACGTATTTGCTTTTCATTCAACCTTTCTGAGTGTTTGTCTTACGTGGAGTGAATGAGGGAATTAAATTGCAATTAGCGCCCTGTTGGGACCAGGCCCGACACACCTGACCAGCATCGGCTTAACGAGCTGCCACCTGAATAACGGCAGCTCATCCTACCAGCTTTCACAGTCGGGGACCTCTCGTGACAGTTCCCAGCCACGGTAGCAAGCGGAAGTGAATGCATTGTGCGATTCTGTTGGCACGGCGGCGGTGAAGAAGAGTGGAGTGAAAAGGGCTTAAGTTGGAGATGAGCCGTTTGCGGTCTCGAAGATGGCGACGGGCGAATTGGGAAAAGTGGAATCGGCCAGAGTGAACAGGAGCGGGTATGTTGTTGATTTCGTGTGTGTCAAAAGTGCAAAAGGAGAAAGCTCGGTGGCTCTACGAGATATCGACCTATGATGTGGAAAGCTGTGATTTTCAGTGCACCGGATTATTAAAGGTGTCATCTCTGCTGTCTCGCCGGACATCGAGGCTGTGCGGTTCAGGGATAACATGTCAGGAGTGGTCGACGTACGTCACTTGAATCGAATGACTGACAGAAAAAAAGGAGCAAAGCCTTTTTACTGTCGCTTGATGAAGGGGTTCTCCCAAAACTTGGTTATGTGAGTTATGTACAGAAGCCCTTACATGTGGCAAGTTTTTGTCGAAGCAATAAATATGTCGCAGTTGAAGAGTCAGATGAAGCATGTTGCTGTAATTGGGATGGGAATCCAGTTCCTGACTTCCCGGAGTGCCCTGTAAGGATGAGGGAGGTCGCAGTAGCTAGGATCGGGGCTATCCAGCAGGTCTCCCATGTGGAAGTAGTGAAAATAGCTGAAAGAGTGAGTAGAGATGAGCTGTTAGTGGATGTCCCACAGTCTGCAGTGAATGCCATGCAGGAGAAGGATCACAACACAATAACAGTGAAGAAGGTGGACTTTGTTGTGTTTATAGTACAAGAGATGAATTGCACTAGTCAAACTAACAAAACATCTAAGAAGTTAGATTGTGAAGGTGGCAAATAGATTTCTGGATCTCCAGGACTTTACAGCATAAATGTCATAGGGAATAGTCCGTTGGAAAGTCTTGTTTTCGGGCTCTGTGTAACGCGGTAGGTGTTGGAGGAGTTTAAACATTTATAGTGTTCATCCTCCAACTTTTATTAAAAAAACAATTATAGCCCAACAGACTAGTGTCTAACAAGGATCAGAATGTACCCCAATAAAGAAATAGGAGTCTAAACTATGCAATAGGTTCAATGAATTGAGAACTCAACTGAAGGCAAGTTTGTCAACGTGCACATTTTGACCTGTTCGTGTTTTGGAAAACAGCCAATCAGATGGTGTTGTGTGGGGGCCGTAGCATGCCACAACAGCCAATCAAATGGTTTCAAACTGACAAACTAACTGTTTAATTGGTCATTTTAGAAGATGAACTATTTGGGTTACAATTTCACTCCACAACAATACATTCTAGGGTCTAAATTGATAGGATTTAGATTATAATTCTTAGATATAGGAAGCTGTGTGATAATAACCTATTGTAAAAACAAAATATCACCACTCTTACATTTCAAAACTGCTTCAACTTCCTTGCTGTTCACTACTACCACCAATAAATTATTGTAACATTTCTCCTGGCTCATCGAATCATTTCAGTAATCATTAGTAGCGAAGGAATGTGTCAAACAAAGTCAAATCCCATTGAACTCCCATTGAACTCTGGAGAAGTGGAAATGCGTTCTCTGGAGTAATGAATCGTGCTTCACCATCTGGCAGTCCGACAGACAAATCTGGGATTGGTGGATGCCAGGAGAATGCTACCTGCCCCAATGCATAGTGCCAACTGTAAAGTTTGATGGAGAAGGAATAATGGTCTGAGGCTGTTTTTCATGGTTCGGGCTAGGCCCCTTAGTTCCAGTGAAGGGAAATCTTAATGCTACAGCATACAATGACTTTCTAGACAATTCTGTGCTTCCACCTTCGTGGCAACAGTTTCTGGAAGGCCCTTTCCTGTTTCAGTATGACAATGCCCCCATGCACAAAGCGAGGTCCATACAGAACTTCGCTGGCCTGCACAGACCCCATCGAACACCTTTGGGATGCATTGGAACACCGACTGCGAGCCAGGCCTAATCACCCATCATCCGTGCCCGTCCTCACTAATGCTCTCACTAATGGCTGAATGGAAGCAAATCCCCACTGCAATGTTCCAACATCTAGTGGAAAGCTTTCCCAGAAGAGTGGACACCGTTATAACAGTGAAGGGGGACCATCTTCATATTAATGCCCATTATTTTGGAATGAGATGTTCAACAAGCCATGTAGTGTATGACTGCCTCCTGTGTTTGTGGTTTTTGGGATTCTAAAGGACCTTGGTTTTTGACGTGTGTGGACTAGGAACAGAATGATCACTAGAAATATAGACAGCGATTTCAGATGTTTGAAAAGGTCCCCCAGAATGCCCATCATAAGCCTTCCTTGGCACTATTTCCCAGCACTGGGAGTGAATTCAGGATGCTCGGAGCCAGAACACGCAGTTTTGGAATGAATGCATCTAAAATAGACGTTCATCCATAATATGGAAAATGTCGAAGGGAAGCAGATCTTGCCCCTCTCTCTCTCTCTCTCTCTCTCTCTCTCCAGGTGTTCTGTGCCATTCTGAGTTGAGGAGAGAGAGATGACTGGGGAGCTTTGGACAAATACAGAATTTCAATATCTGAGGATTGGCAGTTCCCAGTAGAGGTGGTTTCAATCCCAGACACAAACACACACCGCTGGCAGGATGCAACAATCCTCCCCACACACGTGTGTGTGCAAGCTTCCACTGCCAAAAGACACACAAACACACGGCGTGGCAGGAGCTGGCACGAGGTTCTAGTACATGGATGTAAGTGTGTGTGTAATGCACATAAGTGAATGCATGCATGTTAAATGGTACATTAGGCTGTCATCCATTACCTCCCCTTTGATAGTTCAGGAGTTTTATTAGGGACACCCACTCAGGCAAACTGGTAACCCAGGGACCATCATCATATGTTAGCAAAAAAATCACATCATGTCTCATCAGGTGAATGATAATGGCAAGTAGAAGTACTCAACGTTTTAAAATGACTAGATTTAGTGGACAGTTTCATTATTTTGACCCCCCCCACAGTTCATTGGAAGAGGAAGTGTAAACTCTAACATACTCTGATCTAGAAAGGTATCTTGGCGGCGTAGATAAAGCGCTGCTGTTGTAAAGCACATTTTCTGCAATTCTACACATTTTTCCATTGAGCTTTTGAGCGATTTCCAGCAATTCTACAATTTGACTTTAACTTGAGAGACAATTTTCTAGTTTTAAGGCAAATTTCCTGTAATTTCCTACATTTTGCCATGGTTAATGCTTTGTTCATCTGCTCAAACATGACAACATCAATGGGCATGTGCCTTGATTCCCTGCTTTTGGAATTTGACTGCCTAGCTTTTATGTGATTGTTATTTCTCAAAGATGGTATTATTAAACAATTTATATAGTTTCGTATCTTTTCTGCATGATTTCTTGTTTAAGTTGACAATGAAACTGATCCCTAAAATGATCACAAGACAGCCGGCCTAAGATTTATCTATACAGAACAAACCCTGTAATTAGCTTCCTGGACTGTCATTTAGTCCATATTACAGAGAAAGTTCAAGATTTTGTCAATGAAGCCCTTTATCTACTTTCCCCAGAGTCGGATGAACAGGAGCAGCTAGCATGCTAACTGTTCCGATAGACTTCCAGTCATTGCGCTAGTTAGCATTGGCTCATGAAACTACCTCTCACTTCCTTCATACTGGACACAGAGACATGATAATAGAATCTCCAATGGTATTCTGTTTCTCTTGCAGCTGGAGATATTCAGAAATTGTTTCCCAAGAAATGATACAAAAGAATCACGGACCCCCTGCAGTACCCCAGTTTGAAAAACCCTGCACTAGTTCATGTGCATGTATGCTACTGAATGTGTGTGTGTATGTGTGTGTTTCACACCTACCAAGGTAACCTTAGCCTGGGGGATGGAAAGGCCTAGTGAGTGTCTCTCCTCAGGCCACTTTGCTGCCTTTGCGTGAGTAAACTACACCTCTGCTCAAGCCACTGGCTAATTAGCCTCTGGAGCCCTGCTTGGTCATCTACTGTGTAACCCAACAGGCCTGGCAGTAGACTGGCAGGACACTGGTCCTCTGTCAACAGGCTTCAGTCATCAGCCTTGTACACGAGCTGTCACTCATGTGGAGACAGTGACATCTTAGCGTGGCTGCGTTCAAACCACCTGGAAAACAGGTGTGTGTGTGGAGAGGGGTTGTGTGTGTGTGTGTGTGTGTGTGTGTGTGAGCACAATGTTCTTTGGAGTTGTGATTTGTCCCTGGCTGCCATGTGTTTCAAGGATTCTTCATCTCAAACCAGAGCTGTTAGTACCAAGGTCCCTGGGACACTGTAACAATAACACACGGCTTCTAAGGACACTCTGCTTTGGTTAACATGATGTGAACTTTGCGCATTTCCTGTACAATCAATAGATGTACACTCCAGTAGTCTACTACACGTACTTGAACTCTCAAACGGTTGAGGTCAACTGACAATATTGTGTTGAATAGCAGATGAGTTGCTTGTGGGTTTTGAATGTGTGTGTGTGAGATGTTGAGTCCGTTTTCTAGCCTATGGCTAGTGTTGCTGTTGCTCATGGCTGTCAAAATGATTAACACCCTTCTAGTGAAGCTCAAATGCTTTCAACAAGGTTATATGAGACTGCAACAGAGTGTGTGCGTGCGTGGATGCGTGTGCCTGCGTGCATTGTTGTGTGTGTGTGTGTAACTACAAACACAACCCAATTGCACTCTTACTGCCTCATTTGCAGATCGAACACTAATGATGGGTTGGGTTTTGTTTGGAAACACAAATGCATAGAACTCAGTTACTTTGAAGTCTCACAAGTTTTCAATAATTCCTACTTGCCACTATGAGACAGGATTGTTTAGAGAATCAGGGGAACCACAGATTCTATCATTTACACAATGTGCAGCAGCAGTCATGTTACTGACTGGTTCTTTGGCATGGATCATATATCCCACCAGCTATGCTTTATGCTTGAGTGATCATCATCAAATGGTTTTCTAAATGGTGAAACAACACATTCCCACATGTCCACATGCACAATCATAACGTCACAGTGCATTTTTAGAGCAATTAGGGATTTTTATTTAGCCAACACAATTTATGCCATAGGGCCAGTGTGTGTGTGTGTGTGTGTGTGTGTGTGTGTGTGTGTGTGTGTGTGTGTGTGTGTGTGTGTGTGTGTGTGTGTAAGACGCACTTCCTCATGATGCTTATCTGGGGCTGAATAGACACCAACCAGGGTTTGAATGGCTGCTAAAAATACAGTGGCAGCTGTTTGTGAGGACGCTGGACGACCCGAGAGCAGCTCATTGTTAACCAATGACAGCAGCTCCATTAGAGTGGACCCAAGCATTAGGGCCTTTTAACAGAGCCACACACAGTACTGCTGTCCTCTGCCATACACACTGAAGACAAGCAAGGCTACGGCCGAACAGGAGAGCAAAGAATAGCAATGACAGCGATAACACAGACAGACAGCAAGCACCCAAGATAACATACAGACAGACGATTACTGTATTCACAGCACATCTTTACACATCTATACCTGCCAAGACACACAGGTGTTGTACGCTTTCCGTGTGTAAAGGGTTTTTATGAATAGAGCGACTATAAATAGGAATACATTATTTTCATAAATGACTAAATATTCACACACACAAACATGGGATTAGGTTTATGAAATAATTGTTTTTTTCCCCTCAATCCCCACCAGCAGGGCAAGGGACTGCCTGTGACTGCCAATGAAGTGAAAGGAAATACAACAAACTAGCTACTCACAAACAGAGTAACCAAGGCCTATGTTACAATAGAAATGTAGCATGTGGTTTCCAGTGTCTAATGGTCAAACTGAGAGACCAGTCACGTGTGTGTCCCATGCATGTGCATCAAGAAAGGTCATTGTATTTATGTGATTTAATGTTCGTTTTATTTTTTTATTTTTTTTATTTTTTAGAGTTTTTAGATTTTTATTTAAAATTCAGTTTAGTTTAAGGAAGTTTTCAGACATGAATTACTAGTTTTTGTTTCGTTCCAGCTTGATAAAAACATTTCTATATTGTTTTATATTATTTCATTTTAGTTTTAGTTCTAGGGAAAGAAAGTAAAATATGCGTGGGAGGCTAGGAGCCATTTATGTGTTGTAGGGCTATAGTTTG
The DNA here is from genome assembly GCF_018296145.1 of Oncorhynchus tshawytscha. NCBI lineage: Eukaryota > Metazoa > Chordata > Actinopteri > Salmoniformes > Salmonidae > Oncorhynchus > Oncorhynchus tshawytscha. Next base: position 6,161,865 of record NC_056443.1, on the reverse strand, counting down.
TTTTTTGAAGATGCCACTTCTTGCCACTGGGGTAAGGTGATGGGCCAGGACCATAGATTTGGATAGACACAGCATCTCTGTATTATGATGGCATCTGTGAGAGCATGGGCAGCACCATTGAGGCCTTCTTCATCTTGAAATAGTCCATTTTCTTCTTCACAAGTAAAATTTATTGGCTGATGCCTCCAATTGAGGCTGTCACGGCTCCATCCGGGTCATCAGGTTATGCCAACCAAGTAATCGGGAGGGATCAGCCAATGAAGTTGGAGGTACTGCCCAGTTGACTAAATCAAAAGGCAAAAGTCCTCAATTGCGCTGCTCATGCTAACACAGGCTTTAGGCCACTAGAGGACTCAGTTCAACTCCATGGCCAGAACATAGGCTTAGACTTAACAAAGGCTTAAAAATATAAATCTATCCTCGTGTGATTTGGATTTAAAGGACAAGCGCCTAGACTGGTGCAAGAAATATTGTGGAAGGAAACTCTCTTGCCCATATTTACACCAATCCAATGTTTAAAAAAAAACTTTATTCGTAGATGTAAGAATAATTAAGTAACTTTAACTTCATCTGACAGAAAGAGAGAGGAAGAAACGACAAATGATTTTATGGCACATTTTTATGTAATATTAAACATGTATCACTGATTAACCCTTTCAAATGGGGTTCATAAAAACAGCTGTAACAGCAAAAACATAACCAATACAACACTTCATCACAAATCTATCAGTTCACTGACAGCCAGCTTGTGTGTGTGTGTGTGTTTCTGTTCAACCAAACAAGATTTCCTGGTTTATCTTCTAGAAGAGGTGGTCGTTCAGTTTAGAAAAGAAAACAAACTAAAACTAAACATCCTTTATGATGTTTTTTGGTTTTTTTCAGTCAAAGGTAATAGTTTCAGTATAGTTTTAGTTTTTCAAATGTTTTTATTTGATTTTTCATTTCAGTTTACTTTTAGTTTGGATTTTAGTTCGCACCAACATGTAGTCATGTGTTTAGTCACTGCTGGTTTAGACTCCATATCAGGCGTCCACCAAACCACTCTCGAACGTTAGATTAACTCTGAGGATAGGTTATGTAGATTTTTGGGGGAAACACCTAATCTGTACTGATGGGAACATGTGAGGAACAGGTGAGGAGGTCAGTTTACTGAAGAAAGAGGAGGATATTCAGACACTCTGGAAGGAGGATGGACATAGATTTCAGATCTGGTCAGATTACTACTGCACAGTTGAGTAGACACACACACACACACACACACACACACACACACACACCAGGAAAATATCTGTCCTGATCTAGCAATCTGCAATACAAAGTTAATGCAGCTAAACTGTCATAATAAACACTTAATCAAACACACATTTCTATCAATACCTCTGCTGCCATCTATCTTGTCTGTCCTTGACAACCTGGTTATACTCAACACTAAACTATAGACAAGCTAAACAAGTATTTTGTTTTGCTAAACCAACAATAAGTATTTTAACATAGTTATTTTGTATTCTATGTATTCAAACATTCCAAATTAAAGTCATGACACATGAACTGTAAATAGTTCTGATCTCAATGGCTCTGTCTCATAGTTAAAAAGCTACATAGAGATAAGAGAGAGCCTGCCTCTTCCTAATAAAAAGCTCTCCCTGGCCTCTGACACATGTACCATTCATCCCTCGCTTTCACTAAACTGAGGAGTGTGACAGTTATCCCCCCTCACAGAATGAGATGTTCATCCATGTTTACCAAATGTCAAATTTCAGGTTATGGTTAATTAAGTTCCGGCATTTACTCCACATTCTTAAGGTTAGGCATGGTTAAGGTTAGGCATGGTTAAGGTTGGGCATGGTTAAGGCAAGGGTTAAGGTCAGGGATAGGCTTCTGTTTTTATAAATAAAAAACATATTTCTATTGCTGGATTCAAACTTGCAACCTTTGGAATCAGATGCTTACGCCCATGCACCATCCCCATTCACAACACCCAAGCAAAACAGAAACCTACTTGAAGGTAACAGCGCTCACTGTTGCCCCTAGTGGCTGGTTTCCACATCATCTCCCAACGTCCTCAGACATGGATGGACGTCAAATACTGACTTGTATCACGGGTGACCTGGCTGCTCACTTTACCCCATTCTCTGTGTCTGTCTCTCTCTCCTCTCTCTCTCCTCTCTCACTGTTATCACAGGGCCGGATTAGCAGGTAAACTGTGTTGCCGTGGCAACACTGGGGAATGGAGTCCCTACGGTCCCTAAGTTCATTAAGTCTGATAAAAGATAAAGTTGAACACTGATTATTGCCAGGGTTGAGTGTGTCAGGCGTTGTGTGTGTGTGTGTGTGTGTGTGTGTGTGTGTGTGTGTGTGTGTGTGTGTGTGTGTGTGTGTGTGTGTGTGTGTGTGTGTGTGTGTGTGTGTGTGTGCGTGCGGGTAAGCAGACTTGGTTCCCTTTGCCATACAAGCCCTTGTTTTAATTCCACACAGAGTGGCTCTTTAGATAAAAGAGGGAGGAGGTAGAGAGATCTCTTTTTTGGCTCGTTGACTTTTGGAGAAAGATAAGAGCCCCCCTCCATTACTATGAAAGCAGAAAGTGATGAAGAACCTCCTCCCGGCCTGTTTTTGTTGAATAATCAGTCCCTGACATTTATCAAAAGACGTCTCTTCTTTCAAAAGGATTCAATGGTGTCTTAATGTAAGAAATTAGCCTAAATTACAGAACAGAACGGCCCCATGAATAAACTTGCTCAGTGAGGAGTGAAACATATGGTATGTTTTATCATGTACTGGGTGGAATCAGTGAGCATTACAGTAAACAATTACAACATAATGGATGTTGATGACAATAATATATATATATATATTGCCAGGGACCTCATGATACGATACTATCATGATACTTTAGTGCCAATACAAAATGTATTGTGATTCCCACGGTTCTATATGTACTGCAATTCGATACTGCAATTCTATTGTGATTTGATGTTCCAAACATATTGCTAACTCTATGTCTACTGCAGAGGGACAAGAGAGAGACATGAGAAAATGAGCTTTGATCAGTCATGGAAATAAAAGTGCTGAAAACATGTTGGCTCGCTATTTAAAAAGAAGATGGAGAACAAGCTACTGTATAGGATGAAAAATACCAGTGTTTTTGTGCAGGTACAGCCGGCCATTTTCATCAATCTACTCAGAATATCCCGTAATAACAAAGTGAAAACCAGAAATTTGTTCAAACTAAAAAACAGAAATACATTATTTACATATGTTTTCAGACCCTTTGCTATGAGACTCGAAATTGAGCTCAGGTGCATCCTGTTTCCATTGATCATCCTTGAGGTGTTTCTACAACTTGATTGGAGTCCAACTGTGGTAAATTCAATTGATTGGACATGATTTGGAAAGGCACACACCTGTCTATATAATGTCCCACAGTTGACAGTTCATGTCAGAGCAAAAACCAAGCCAGAGAGAGAGCTCTGAGACAGAATTGTGTCGAGGCACAGATCTGGGGAAGGGTACAAAAAAATGTTTTTCAGCATTGAAGGTTCCCAAGAACACAAGTGGCCTCCATTATTCTTATATGGAAGAAGAAGTGTGGAACCATCAAGACACTTCCTAGAGCTGGCCGCCCAGCCAAACTGAGCCATCGGGTGAGAAGGGCCTTGGTTAGGGAGGTGACCAAGGCTCCAGAGTTCCTCTGTGGAGATGGGAGAACGTTCCAGAAGGACAATCATCTCTGCAGCACTCCACCAATCAGGCATTCATGGTAGAGTGGCCTGACGGAAGCCACTCCACAGTAAATGGCACATGACAGCCGGCTTGGAGTTTGCCAAAAGGCAACTAAAGGACTCTTAGACCATGATAAACAAGAATGAACATTTTGGCCTGAATGCCAAGTGTCATGTCTGGAGGAAACCTGGCACCCTCCCTACGGTGAAGCATGGTGGTGGCAGCATCATGCTGTGGGGAGTTTTTTTCAGTGGCAGGGACTGGGAGACTAGTTAGGATTGAGGGAAAGATGAACAGAGCAAAGTACAGAGAGATCCTAGATGAAAACCTTCTCCAGAGTGCTCAGGACCTCAGACTGGGGTAAAGGTTCACCTTTCAACAGGACAATGACCCTAAGCAAACAGCCAAGACAACGCAGAAGTGGCTTAGTCTCTGAATGTCCATGAGTGGCCCAGCCAGACCCCGGACTTAAACCAGATCGAACATCTCTGGAGAGACCTGAAAATAGCTGTGCAGCGATGCTCCCCATCCAACCTGACAGAGCTTGAGAGGATCTGCAGAGAAAAAGGGAGAAACTCCCCAGGTACAGGTGTGCCAAGCTTGTAGCATCATACCCAAGACGACTCGAGGCTGTAATCGCTGCCAAAGGTGCTTCAACATTGTACTGAGTTAAGTGTCTGAATACATATGTAAATGTGATATCTGTTTTTAATTTTTAAGAAATGTGCTAAAATTCTAGAAAACGGTTTTTGCTTTGTCATTTGTGAGAGTATTGTGTGTAGATTAATGAGGGGAAGGCTCTAACATAACAAAATGTGGAATAAGTCAAGGGGTCTGAATACTTTCCAAATGCACTGCATAAAGATTTATTTACTGTATATAGAGTACATTTATTTTAATACAAAATTATCTATATAATATCATTCAAAATAATATTGTGATATGTAATTATATCCATTTTTTCCCTCTAGCGTGCACACACACACACTGTCTGCCCTTCCGCAGGCCTGGTGCAGGTCCCTCATTACAGAACAGGAAGAGTTTCTCTGCCTCCAGAGACCAATACACAACCTACTCCGGTTCTGCTGCAGCGCAGTGGTAGGAGAGCTGTGTGTGTGTGTGTGTGTGTGTGTGTGCCCTTCGCCAGCCTGTCTGTTTTCACACAGATGATGAGTCAGAGACTCTGGTCTGTTTCTCGCTGCCTTAATCACCCTAGAGAGAGAGATAATAAAGGGGGAGGGAGAATAGAGAGAGAGAGAGGACAGAGATATAAAAGTGAAGCAAAGAGAAAAAAGGCCACATCCCTAACTGTAGCCTTGCCAGTTTAACCTCTCATCTCCTCTCTCCCATCTCTTCTCTAAACTCCTCTCTCCTCACCCTCTCATTAAGAGATCTGAATAGAATAGGAAATCATTCTCCCAGCAGGAGTGGAGTGTTTAAGCCCATTGGGAGCCAGTCTCAAATGCAGATTTACGTTCAGGTCTGCTTTAAAAACTCCCCTCATTCACCCTCAGTTCAATACACACCGCACTGATACACACGCCCATCGTAATGCAAGTCTACTGTGACGTCAAGCCTGCAGCTTATATTGGGCAAGTTAAAAGGATGTACTATCTTTGGGCTACTGCTATCGTTGTGTTAATGATAGGATCTGGCCATGGATAGTCGACATACGGACACTGACTGTTACAGGGATAAGATACGCTATAACACGGTCAATGGGAATATGGCTCTGAAAGTGGGGTGAAAAGGTTGGTCTGAGAGATACAGGGAATAATAGAACATTCCCTCTAATACAGTACAATCATGGACACTAATATAATTCTATTGGAGAAAAGAAGGGAGTGGTTTAGGAAGAGAGCTGTCTGGTGGTTTGGTAAATGGTGAGGGTGAGGTAAAGGTGGAGGATAAGTGGAGGAAGAGTGTTTGATAAAAGAAAAGAGAGAGGGAGGGAGGGGAATCTACCGGCCAAAGTGGACCTCAATATAAAGATGTGGGCGAGGCTTTGATTCTTCACATCTCTCACTGGATCTCGCTGCTTTCTTAAAGCATCGGCAGAGGAGAGAGGAGAAAGGAGAGAGGAGAGGACGAGAGGAAAGAGGAGAGAAGGAAAAGAGCACAGACACACAAAGACATAGACCACACAAAGAGCTTGTGTGTGTGTGTGTGTGTGTGTGTCTGGGCTTGTGTGTGTTTGTGCTCTGAGGACAGGCTGAGGGAAAAGAGAGAAGAGTGGTTGATAAGTGGTATCTAATGATGGTTAAACACAGAGAAGTTAGAGACAACAGGTCCAGGGGGGAGAACCACAATGAGCCCCCAGACATGGCTCAGCTCTTCCCAAGGCTGAGTCATCATTTCCAGGCATAGCTCCTGGACAGCTCCCCCTCTCCTACATCCATCCATCCAGGCCCCAGAGGGAGGGACAGCAGGGGGGTGGTTTGTTCCCGGAGGACAGGAACAACAGCCTGGAAGGAGACACCTGACACTATGACATCATCCGCTGTGCTTTGCTGGCTACCTCTCAGTGTGGTATATGGATACACACATGCAGACGCTGGGAATTAACGTAAACACACTCAGGTGCACAAAGGTATATACATGCATGAGCACGCACACACTCAACAATCATACTCAGCGCCATAATACCCTGTGTAATTGGGAGCAATGTCCCTAGGACTGAGCCTCCTATTAATCACATCCAGCAGCCAAGTCTGACTGGGTCTGACTGGTTCTGACTGGGTCTGACTGGGTCCGGCTGGGTCTGAGGGGGTCTGGATGGGTCCGACTGAGTCCGGCGGGGTCTGACTGGGTCTGACTGGGTCAATCTGGGTCAAACTGGATCCGGCTGGGTCCGGCTGGGTCCGGCTGGTTCTGACAGAGTCTGGATGGTTCCGACTGGGTCCGGCGGGGTCTGGCAGGGTCAGTGTCTGAGGCCATGGTCTAATAGAGTTAGAATGTCAGAGCTGAAAAGAGCTGGGCTCAGAGCTACTCAAAAACCTCTCACTCCATAATACTGCACACACACACAGCCCCAAGGACACACACACACACCTACACACATAGCCACTCGTGCACAGACACAAACACAGACACTTTTCTGGTCATATGTGTTCATGTTGTGACCAGGTACCATTGACATTGCAATCATCCCACTGGGCACACACTGGTTAAATCAACATTTTCCCCACGTCATTTGAATGAAATTACGTTGAACCAATGTGGAATGGACGTTGAATTGACGTCAGTGCCCAGTGGGATATGACCCTCCACCATACATGCATATGTGATGAAGAAGATCAGGCATTCAGGGTTAATCACACGGTTGACCACATTTGATCACACGGCCCTGCGGTGGTTCCATATGATCTACGGCCACCGGATCTGTTCACCCAAACGGAGATCAGGTCACATGGTTCAGTATGAGGCTCTTGGCGCCGGGCCAAGAGAAAGAGAAGGAACCCGATACAGGTAATGACCACACACCAGGAGGTTAAGGTACAAAGCAAAGGCCAATGACCCCTGTTCCTCGAATGTGTTTCTATGTGCATTTACTGTCTTCAAGGCATCTGATTCTGTAAAGACTTGTAAAAGCAAGCATCTCACATGCTATATTTCTCATTCAGGAAGGAAGACGAGACAAAACAAAGTATCCCATCCAACATCCCTGCGCACAGTAACGTGGTGTTGATTGATGCTGTTCACAGCGGAACGCCATCGACAGAACCGCTTCCCAATGCCGCTGCCGCGCTCCTGGCAGGCGACGCCCACAAAACCCGCCCGCCGTTAGAGGAAGCGGCGCACGGCGAGACCTAATCCATTTCCTTTTCCTGTCATTAATCTCCCCCCGGTCACAGGAACAGAGGGAAATTCAGGAAGCAAAGAAGAAAATGAGAAAAATAGAGGGGAAATGGCTGAGTCTCGTGGAAAGGTGGCAGCCATATTTTTTGATATTTATGAATTCCTCATAGCCCATTATTCCAGTCATCAAGGCCCAGGGCCGCTCCATTTCCCTTTCAAATGCCCCTCTCGTTTAGACACCATTACTCACAGCCAGCAGCATTGGCTACACACGTTTTACACGTCTGTCAGCAAGCTCAGATGGAGAGAACCCAGAAGCCAGAGGAGGGGGGAGGAGAGAGACTGAGTGATAATAGAAGAGGGAGCCCCTTTGGATATATAGATGTTAAAAAATTAAAACGACTGGGGTTGGTGATCTGGGAGATGAATGATTGATAGGAAAGTGTGGTTGATTTCTCTCTGTTCAGAGCTGTCCACTACCCTATCCTCGATTCAAGGCATCAAGACAAAGGGTCAAGATCTTGATAAATACTGTAGCTGGGATAGGGAAGATCCAAAACCACTTCTGAAAAACAGAGCTGGGTTCAAAATAAACCACGATGACGATGCAGGTGTGTGAGTGTGCGTACGCGCGCGCCCATGTGTCCTCTGTAAAAGAGGTGATTAACTATGGGGCACACCCAGGTTTAAGAGTGGCATCCACTCTCCTTCCTCTAGCTCACAGACCGTGGCCTGGTGTGCCCCACTACCCACAAACATAAAGCATGCCACACACCTGCTGTACCAGTCCTGGGTTCACTCTGCCAGCTGGTAGAAAAATAGAATGTTACTGTACAGGTTTCAATGTGTCATCTCCCTGCATATTTTACCTCGTGACAAAATGCCCTGGTCGTAGTGTGAACTCTGCCGGAGCTGTAACTTCAACGCAATTCACATGAAGGAGACACTGTGACATGCAGCATGCAAGTCTTTCTCCCACTGAGGAGGGATGGGGCCAACACAAGCATAGATATAACAGACAAGCAATCAAATCCTTGACTACCGTATGCCTCTCCCTGTGTTTCCTTCTCTATTTGTTGCTTTTCTATGTGAGTTTGTGAAAGTGGTAGCCAATCAGGTAGCAGCCTGGGGAAGACATGTCTGAAACAGGTTCTGATAACAGACTCGTATCTATGTGATGGAGGAACCACACAACACAGAGAGACACGAGGTACCCGAAAATACAGGGGTAATGGATGGGAGGAAGGGATAGACAGGGGAGAGAGAAGGTGTGTCGATGTGGATAGAGAGAGAGGAGGAGAAGACGAGAGAGGGAGAGGAGAAGAAGAAGAAGAGGGAGATACAGTGGATACGTTTGTGTGTTTTGGATTGTACCCTGCCACCACCACCTCACTCAGTCCTCTCTCCTGTCAATATAATGGCTTCACAGTGGCAGCGTAATGACAGAAGACACCATTTTCATTTGGTCCCTGCGGAGAAAGCTCAAATCCCACCATTTCCATCCTACACTAATCTAATCATTCTTCCATCACTCCCTCCATCTCTCATCCTCCAACCCTCTCTATTGTAGTTCTAGAGAGTGAGGCATGTGAGATCTTGGCATTCAAACAAGTCATTCTGCCGCTAATCTCGATTGTAGCCGCAAACCCATTACTGAGAATTGACATTATCTCCCACCTCTTTGCACACACACACACACACACACACACACACACACACACATTCTATCATACACATGTACACTAACGTTCAAAAGTTTGGGGTCACTTAGAAATTGTTTTTGAAAGAAAAGCACATTTTTGTCCATTAAAATAAAATTGATCAGAAATACAGTGTAGACATTGTTAATGTTGTAAATGACTATTGTAGCTGGAAACGGCTGTTTTTTAAATGGAATATCTAGATAGGTGTACAGAGGCCCATTATCAGCAACCATAACTCCTGTTTTCCAATGTCAAGTTGTGTTAGCTAATCCAAGTTGATCATTTTAAAATGCTAATTGATCATTAGAAAATGATCAATTCTTCTGATCAATTTCTGATCAATTTCTTCTGAAACTCATCAGTCTATTCTTGTTCTGAGAAATGAAGGCTATTCCATGCGAGAAATTGCCAAGAAACTGAAGATCTCGTACAAGCTGGGTACTACTCCCTTCACAGAACAGCGCAAACTGGCTCTAACCAGAATAGAAAGAGGAGTGGGAGGCCCCGGTGCACAACTGAGCAAGAGGACAAGTACATTAGAGTGTCTAGTTTGAGAAACAGACGCCTCACAAGTCCTCAACTGGCAGCTTGATTAAATAGTACCCTCAAAACACCAGTCTCAACGTCAACAGTGAAGAGGCAACTCTGGCCTTCTAGGCAGAGTTGCAAAGAAAAAGCCATATCTCAGACTGGCCAATAAAAAGAAAAGATTATGATGGGCAAAAGAACACAGACACTGGACAGAGGAATTCTGTCTAGAAGGCCAGTGTCCCGGAGTTGCCGCTTCAATGTTGACTTTGAGACTGGTGTTTTGCGGGTACTATTTAATGAAGCTGCCAGTTGAAGACTTGTGAGGCATCTGTTTCTCAAACAATTATGTTAGCTGTGCTAACATAATTGCAAAAGTGTTTTCTAATGATCAATTAGCCTTTTAAAATGATAAACTTGGATTAGCTAACACAACGTGCCATTGGAAAACAGGAGTGATGGTTGCTGATAATGGGCCTCTGTACACCTATGTAGATATTCCATTAAAAATCAGACGTTTCCAGCTACAATAGTCAGTCTTAACAGCAACATGTGTATCTCTGTGTGTGCGTGTGCATTGTGTGAGTATGTCTTGCTCCTCAGTAATAATCACTATCTATTCTGATCAAATCAGACATACAAACAAGAAAGAGAAGAAAAAAAAATGGAAGAGAGATAAAAAGCCTAACATCATAACAGTCATTCTCGGGTGAGCTGGGAATGGTACATGTTCAGCATGGTAAAGCATGTCAATCATCATTCACAGTCATAAACCATGTCAGTCATCATTCACTATGTCTCTTGAGAGAGAGAGAGAGAGAGAGAGAGAGAGAGAGAGAGAGAGAGAGAGAGAGGCTGATATAGAAAGACAGATGGGTGGTTTGACAGGGGAAATTAAAAAGTGAAAATGTGACAAAGGGGTGAGGAGAGGAGAAAACAGAGGGGGTACACACTCTCTCACATGGGCAAGAGGGGGTAGTCAGGAGAACAGGAGTCCCTGGCTGCCCAGTGTTCTGGTTTCGATCCCCTAATGCTCCCCTATTCTAATAAAGGTGCCAGGCGGAACCAATGATTTACAGCCCATGATTTACTGGGGGACCGAATACCCCCGCCCACCTGGCTAGGGCCTGCTCACACAGTCATAATAGCCGCTCTCCCCTCCCTATATCACACACATCCAGATGGGTTTATAGACCAGCCTCTACTGGGCCATGGTTGTGACCAGACCGTAGAGCTAGAGGGAAGTAGATTGGCAGAGTATATCTCCACTGTGCTGACAAGGCTTGTCGCATCCATATCTGATCTATGATCAGTTCCATATCTATGGCAGACAGAGGAGGAGGTTCTGTTGTGAATGTGTGGGATGAATTGTGTGGGGTGTTTTTGGATCATGCATCAAAATGCTGATCTAATTGTTCAAGTTCTACTTTCGATTTTGCTGACACCTATTGTTCTACGGCCCAATGCGTACAGACAAGGAGGAAGTCAGAGAGAAACAGAGAGAATTCCTTGTAGAAGCAGGAAAGTCTGAGCTGTATTCTCCTGACGGTCTCTTCTGGGTGCTCTCCTGTTTGAGCGTCTCCCCCACTGCTCTCTGATCTAAGAGAGATGGCAGGGTGTGTGTGTGTGTGTGTGTGTGTGTGTGTGTGTGTGTGTGTGTGGCACTGAGGAGGAGTGTGAATGTGCCCAGAGCGAGAGAGAGAAGGATGGAGGAGGAATGTGTGTGTGTGTGTGTGTGTGTGTGTGTGTGTGTGTGTGTGTGTGTGTGTGTGTGTGTAGTGGTCGGTGGCCGTCGAGCAGCGTATTTATCTCAGTGTAATGGCACATCATTAATATTCACAGCTAGCTCCGGATCAATGATCCTTGGCAGCCTGGCTATTATTTCATTTCTTGTATCTAAAAAGGCATAGCGAGGATTCAGCTAAATTGTTTTGAGATGTTTTGGCTGAGTCGTCACAAAGACGTACGCAGGAAGGAGTGGAGCAAGGGAGGTAGAGATGGGTTGGGATATGCTAAACTTCCCGGGGAGGGATAGAAAGAGATATACAGTACAGTATATACAGTATTGCTGCGTTAGCACTACTACAACTCAAGAATACAATTGCACTTCAGCTAGCGACATCACAACTCAGAGAATGTGATAGGCAGCACATCAGAACTCTCAGAAAGCCTGACCCAGCCAATCAAATCTCGCTTGAGACCTGACTGAAAGCTGTCTGTCTGAAACACATTTTCAGTGTTAACCATTCTACTGTTGAGCCAAGTCAGTCAACAGTTACTGTACCTCAAAAACCCATTATTTACCAGGCGACTGGCAGGTTGACTGGAAACACAAGGTGATTTGTCTCACAGACAGGCCACTTCTGACACCTAACAACATCCCCACAACGTCCGTAAACGTAACAGAGGATATGGGGCCTGGTCACGCCAGGCTGGCCACAGATAATACACCCTGCTAATCAAAGACTGTTAAGTCTACACTCAAGGGAGGGGGATGAACGTAACAGAGGAGATGGGGCCTGGTCATGCCAGTCTGGCCACAGATAATACACCCTGCTAATCAAAGACTGTTAAGTCTACACTCAAGGGAGGGGGTGAACGTAACAGAGGAGATGGGGCCTGGTCACGCCAGGCTGGCCACAGATAATACACCCTGCTAATCAAAGACTGTTAAGTCTACACTCAAGGGAGGGGGGGTGAACGTAACAGAGGAGATGGGGCCTGGTCACGCCAGGCTGGCCACAGATAATACACCCTGCTAATCAAAGACTGTTAAGTCTACAGTCAAGGGGGGGAGTAGAAGCAGAGGGGGGAGAAGAGGGGATGAATGTAACAGAGGGAGGAGAAGAAGGGGTGGAGGAGAGAGAGGAGGAGGAGGAGGAGGGAGGAAGAAGAGAAGGAATGAACAGAAAGGGGAAGGACAGAGAGAGGAAGAAGGTGTAGGGAGAAAGCTGAGGGAAACAGTGGGAGGAGGAGTGTCAAGGGAAAAGGGGAAGATACGTGTGAGGGATTCCATCTCAGTCATGGTCACACCCCTCGCCCTGGAAACCACCTCTGGGAGCAATCGGAATGTGCTGCGTCAGTCAGCAGTGTTGCGCTGAACATAACAGTTTGAGAGCAGACAGAACCTGCCAGTTAGATGGGCAGTGTAGCATCACACAGTGTAGCTGAACATATGCTGTAGGGGGACTCAAATCAGCAACCTCAGGAGGGTGGCTAAGCATTGGGCTAATGGAGGTGGCTGCCATAGTGCTTTGTTCATGCGGCTGAACAGCACACATACAATTATAGTTAAATGCACTGTGTTAGCGGGGCTAAATTTCCACATTAGCGTGAATAGCTGTGTTAGTGTAGCCTACTGAGACAGTCTGTTATTATAGCTAACACACGCATAACGGGTTAGCTAAAAGCACTACGTTAGGAGTTAGAGAATCCATGATCGTATTTGCGGCTAAAACACAAGCACACACATAGTATTAGTTAGGCTGATCGTTAACAGTTAGTAGTTGTGTTCGTTAACAGTCCATTAGTAGAGCCATGCAGGCACAATGTTAGCATAGCTGGTCATATGCAGTAAGACCAGGTAAAACACACAGCATTATGTTTATACAGTTAAAAACACTTGTTGTACACCAGATACACACAACGTTAGCATAGCGGAACACTTATTTCTATTGGTTAGTCAAGAAGCCCAAAGAGTTAGCCCAAAATAGTGTTCATGTTCCCAGAGAGTGTGTGTACGCTAGCAGCATGCTAGCTAAGTGAGATGCATTACTCCTGCCGGTCCCTGTGTTCTCATTCAGATGGGGATGAAGGGTATGATGTCAGGCACACGCTCTACTTCACTAAAAACTGTGTCAGCACTTCACTGCTGCTAACTAGCCACCAACTGTACTGTACTGCTGCACCATGCACACTGAGACACACTGAACTGTACCCACACAAAATGAGACTGGAAATAAGCAGTTGGAATCTTGGAGTTCCTATGCTGGTTGAGGTTTGATAATCCCACACACGCACGCATACACACACGCACGCATACACACACGCACGCATACACACACACACACATGCACACAACGGAGAGGGTGATGTGCCTATTATAAT
>NC_056443.1:6138009-6140509 GCF_018296145.1 Oncorhynchus tshawytscha | reverse complement strand
GAGAGGGAGAGGAGAGGAGAGGGGGAGAAGAGGGAGAGGAGGGGAGGAGAGAGAGGGGGAGAAGAGGAGAGGAGAGGAGGAGAGAGAGGAGAGGAGGGAGAAGAGGAGAGGAGAGGGGAGAAGAGAGAGGAGAGGAGAGGAGAGGGGGGAGAGAGGAGAGGAGAGGAGGGGAGGAGGGAGAGGGGGAGAGAGGGAGGGGGAGAAGAGGAGAGGAGGAGAAGGGAGAGGAGAGGGGAGAAGAGGAGAGGAGGGGGAGAAGAGGAGAGGGGGAGGAGGAGAGAGGGGAGAGAGGAGGGGAGAGGAGAGGAGAGGAGAGGGAGGAGAAGAGGAGGGGGAGAGGAGAGGAGAGAAGGAGAGGAGAGGAGAGGGGGAGAAGAGGGGAGGAGGGGGAGAAGAGAAGAGAGAGAGAGGGGAGGAGAGGAGAGAGGGAGAGGGGGAAGAGGAGAGGAGAGAGGAGGAGAGAGAGGGGGAGAGGAGAGAGAGGGGGAGAAGAGGAGAGAGAGGAGAGGGGGAGAAGAGAGAGGGGGGAGAAGAGGAGAGGGGGAGAGAGGAGAGGAGAGAGAGAGAGAGAGAGAGAAGAGGAGAGGGGGAGAAGAGGAGGGAGAGGGAGAGGGGAGAGAGAGAGGAGAGAGGAGAGAGAGAGAGAGAGAGGAGAGAGAGGAGGGAGGGAGGAGAGGAGAGAGAGAGAGGGGGAGGGAGAGGGGGGAGAGAGAGAGAGAGAGAGGAGAGGGGGAGAAGAGGAGAGGAGAGGGGGAGAAGAGGAGAGGAGAGGGAGAAGAGGAGAGAGGAGGAGAGGAGGGAGAGAGGAGAGGGGGAGAGAGAGAGAGAGAGAGGGGAGAAGAGGAGAGAGAGGGGGAGGAGAGAGAGGAGGGAGAGAGAGGAGAGGAGAGGGAGAGGAGAGGAGAGGAGAGGAGAGGAGAGAGGAGGGGGGAGGAGAGGAGAGGAGAGGAGAGAGGGGAGGAGAGGAGAGGAGGAGAAGAGAGAGAGGAGAGGGAGAGAGAGAGAGGAGAGAGAGGGAGAGGAGAGGGGAGAGAAGAGGAGAGGAGGGAGAGAGGGGGGAGAGGAGAGAGAGGAGGGGGGAGAGGAGAGGAGAGGAGGGAGAGGAGGAGAGAGAGGGGAGGAGAGAGGGAGAGAGGGAGAGGGGAGAGGAGAGGGGAGAGGGAGAGAGGGGAGAGAGGAGAGGAGAGAGGAGGGAGAGGGGAGAGAGGAGGGAGAGGGAGAGGAGAGGAGGGAGAGAGAGAGGAGAGAGGAGAGGAGAGAGAGAGAGGGGGAGGAGAGAGGAGAGGAGAGGGGGAGAAGAGGAGAGGAGAGGGAGAGGAGAGGAGAGAGGAGAGGAGGAGAGAGAGGAGGGAGAGGAGGGAGAGGGGAGAGGAGGGGGAGGAGAGGAGAGGGGAGAGAGAGAGGAGAGGGGAGAGGAGAGAGAAGAGGAGAGGAGAGGGGAGAGAAGAGAGAGGAGAGGAGAGAGAGAGGAGAGAGAGGAGAGAGAGAGGAGAGGAGGAGAGAGAGGAGAGGGGAGAGAGGAGAGGGAGGGGGGGAGAGAGAGGAGAGGAGAGGAGAGGAGAGGAGAGGGGGAGAAGGGGGAGAGGAGAGGAGAGAAGAGGGAGAGGAGAGGAGAGGAGAGGAGAGGAGAGGAGAGGAGAGGGAGAGAGGGGGAGAGAGGAGAGGAGAGAAGAGGGAGAGAGAGAGGAGAGGAGAGGGGGAGAGAGAGGAGAGGAGAGGAGAGGAGAGGAGAGGAGAGAGAGAGGGGAGAGGAGAGGAGAGGAGAGGGAGAGGGAGGAGAGGAGAGGAGAGGAGAGGAGAGGAGAGAGAGAGAAGAGAGAGGGAGAGGAGAGGAGAGAGAGGAGAGGAGAGAGAGGGAGAGGGGGAGAAGAGGAGAGGAGAGGGGAGGGAAGGGGAAGAGAGAGAGGAAGAGGAGAGAGGGGAGGAGAGGAGAGGAGAGGGAGGAGGGAGAGGAGAGGAGAGGAGAGAGAGAGAGAAGAGGAGAGGAGAGGAAGAGGAGAGGGGAGAGAGGAGAGAGAGGGAGGAGAGGAGGGGGAAGAGAGAGAGAGGGGAGAGGAGAGGAGAGGAGAGGAGAGGAGAGAGAGGGGAGAGAAGAGGAGAGGGGAGAGGAGAGGAGAGGAGAGAGAGGGGGAGAAGAGAAGAGGAGAGGAGGGGAGAGGAGAGGAGAGGGAGAGAGGAGAGAGAGGAGAGGAGAGGAGGGAGAGAAGAGAGGGAGAGGAGAGGGGGAGAAGAGGAGAGAGGGGGGGAGAGAGGGGAGAGAGAGAGAGAGGGAGAAGAGGAGAGGAGAGAGGGAGAGATAGAGGAGAGGAGAGAGAGGAGAGGGGGAGAGGAGAGGGGAGGGGAGAGAGAGGGGAGGAGAGGAGAGGAGGAGAGGAGAGGAGGGAGGAAGGGGAGAGAGAAGAGAGAAGGAGGAGAGAGAGGGGGAGGAGAGAGAGAGGAGAGAGAGAGAGAGAGGAGAGGAGGGGGAGAGAGAGAGAGGAGAGGAGAGGGAGAGAGAGAG
>NC_056443.1:6125509-6128009 GCF_018296145.1 Oncorhynchus tshawytscha | reverse complement strand
AACACCTGCCTACCTGGTAATGCTGTTGGACTCACCTGCTCAGGTAAGAAACAGTTTGTCACTCAATCAACATTGTTTCTCACCTGGAGTGAAGAATATGAGAGACAATAGGTGTGTTTTAGTGAGAAAATAGTAAGATTACTGTCTCTCTCTTTTCTTTTCTCAGAGCCTGATGATGTGAGGCTGGTGGGAGGAGGCAGTCGCTGTGCTGGTGGAGTGGAGTGGTACGACCAGGGAGAGTGGAGGACTGTGGGAGCTGACTGACTGGGAGGAGGGATGTAGCTGCAGTAGTGTGTAGACAGATGTAGCTGAAACACCACTAGAGTAGTGTGTGAGTCTTCACAGCTGGGTTGTGGCTCCACTGTTTCAGTACTACCTGGAAACACCACTGACAGAGGGTTTCAGCAGTTTTCTTACTGTTCTGGGTCTGAGTCTTCACTGAGGGACCATGTAAAAATAATCCTCTGTTGTAAAAAGAGTTCCACATACTTTTGTCCATGTATTATATCTCCTTCCTGGACTCACAGTGATCTGCTCAGGTAATATCAACATATTATAATTATATTCAACTGATTTCCTTCATTCATACAACTTCCTCTGCACCTCTCATGATGACTGTTTAGCTTGTCAGTCTGCTTTACTAAATAGATCACTCAGTCAAGTAGGAATCAAATACAACTTAAATATCCCAGAATGCTTTGTTTTGTGAGTGTTATCTCAGTGAACGTCTCTACTCACTACCACTGTCACATGTCATGTTATTGTCACATCTAAATGAGGAAAGTAGTTGAGGAGCTACGTTTTCTTTTTCTCTCCTCTTGTTCCAGATGTCCTGCTTCAGCCTGATATCAACATATGTTGTCTCAGTGACTGTAGGCCCACTACTCATGTTGCCCTGTGAGGGAGGGTGGCTGGCACTGTTACATGCTGATGTTATTGTCATATCTATAGGAAACTAGTTGAAGAGGTTTTTCTTGTTCTCTTTTATTGTTACAGATCTCCTGGTCCAGCCTGATATCTTCCTGACTGACCCAATGGGAGGGGTCTTCAGGGGCCACCAGGGGCCCGAGATGTTCAGGGGCTACAACTTCACCATCACCTGCTCCACTCAGCCACAGTACCCAGGAGGCTCCTTCCTCCTCACGTTCACCGGCTCCAACAGAACCCAGACCCAGCCAGCTGTCAATCACTCTGCTGCCTTCCTCTTCCCTGCTGCAGATGACTCCCACCAAGGGAACTACAGCTGTGTTTATGACAATTATGTTTTCTCTCATAACTTCTCCTCTGAGAGTGAGCTCCTCTCCCTCACCATCACAGGTAACTGAACATGAACCAGACTTATAACTTTGTCATTGACAGATTTCCCACAGATCTATGTGATGATGATCAGTCCCCTCATCAAAGGTGTTTCTGTTTGCAGCCTCTCCTCTGCCAGCCTTCATCATCAGACACGTTGTAGTGCTGCTGATCCTACTGACAGCCATCACCACCTCCTACCTGTACTACAAGGTAAAGACATTTACTCAGACGTTACAAGTCATTTAAACTAGAGGGAGAGGGGAGGGGGAGGGAGAGAGAATGGAGATACTAGAGAGTAAATGTCTGACTGTTGGTGCTGTGTCTCCCTAGCCCACCAGGAGGCAGAAGAGAGTGAACAGGGTGAGCAGCATGGATCTTTATGTCAATGCCATGGAGATGGTCTCTCTGAGCTCCAGAGCTGAAGCTGGACCGGGAGAGGAGAGAGCAGCCCAGGGGACGGAGTAGGAGTAGAATGAAGCTGACCCTACATGCTGATCTTAGGTCAGTTTTGTGTTTTAAATCGATGGTCAGCAGTGGACTGGTGTTTAAAATGTGGTGACAAACCTGAAGTGGTTCTAATTTTAATAACAAGTTCAGAATTAGTTTATCTTTCTAGAACCTTGGAAGAAATCTAAAAGGAGTGACTGCAACCACCATTATTCATTTAGTTTGGTTTTTACCACCAGAGAAACATGGGGTTTTGGGTAACATGGGGTTTTGGGTAACATGGGGTTTTGGTAACATGGGGTTTGGGGTAACATGGGTTTTTGGGTAACATGGGGTTTGGGTAACATGGTGGTTTGGGTAACATGGGGTTTTGGGTAACATGGGTTTTGGGTAACATGGGGTTTTGGGTAACATGGGGTTTTTGGGTAACATGGGGTTTTGGGTAACATGGGGGGTAACATGGGGTTTGGGTATGGGGGGGTTTTGGGTAACATGGGGTTTGGGTAACATGGGGTTTTGGGTAACATGGGGTTTTGGGTAACATGGGGTTTGGGGGGT
This sequence comes from Oncorhynchus tshawytscha, assembly GCF_018296145.1. NCBI lineage: Eukaryota > Metazoa > Chordata > Actinopteri > Salmoniformes > Salmonidae > Oncorhynchus > Oncorhynchus tshawytscha. The sequence continues at coordinate 6,125,705 of NC_056443.1, read as the reverse complement.
TTTGGGTAACATGGGGGGTAACATGGGGTTTTGGGTAACATGGGGTTTGGGTAACATGGGGGGTTTGGGTAACATGGGGGTAACATGGGGGTAACATGGGGTTTGGGTAACATGGGGGGGGTTTGGGTAACATGGGGTTTGGGTAACATGGGGTTTGGGTAACATGGGTAACATTTGGGTAACATGGGGGGGTAAC
>NC_056443.1:6068009-6115509 GCF_018296145.1 Oncorhynchus tshawytscha | reverse complement strand
CATCGTCTTTCAACGCTCCAATACCTGATAATGACCAAACCTGTTTAGGCTTTTTGGGAATTTAACTTCAATTAACCTGAAAGTGTTCATAGTATAAACATCTGTTGGGTTGGTAGAATGTGGAAAGACCCACCTCATTGGTTAATATTCACTGTAGTAGAAACATCTGTTGGGTTGGTAGAATGTGGAAAGACCCACCTCATTGGTTAATATTCACTGTAGTAGAAACATCTGTTGGGTTGGTAGAATGTGGAAAGACCCACCTCATTGGTTAATATTCACTGTAGTAGAAACATCTGTTGGGTTGGTAGAATGTGTAAAGACCCACCTCATTGGTTAATATTCCCTGTAGTAGAAACATCTGTTGGGTTGGTAGAATGTGGAAAGACCCACCTCATTGGTTAATATTCACTGTTAGAAACATCTGTTGGGTTGGTATTCACCTCTGTTAATATTCAGTAGAAACATCTGTTGGGTTGGTAGAATGTGGAAAGACCCACCTCATTGGTTAATATTCACTGTAGTAGAAACATCTGTTGGGTTGGTAGAATGTGGAAAGACCCACCTCATTGGTTAATATTCACTGTAGTAGAAACATCTGTTGGGTTGGTAGAATGTGGAAAGACCCACCTCATTGGTTAATATTCACTGTAGTAGAAACATCTGTTGGGTTGGTAGAATGTAGAAGTAGGTTTTAAATTCATACTTATTACAAATCTGCAGTTGTCTGACTATTATATTATTATTTAATGAAAGAAATGTAAAAATGCACTTTTTGTCTGGAAATAAAATAAACATGTATCTGCGTTAACCACTCCAGTCAACAGATGGCGATATGCGTTTTTCAGGCGATGCTATCAGAGTGACGTATAATGTAGTGGACGGGACGCTTCTTCAACAACATCTCGTCAGCCACCTCGGTAGCTTCCTAGCGGAAACGTTCAAGCTGTTCAGACTGCTTCGGTCTATATTTACTTCTGTATTTGGAACATAATTCTGTCTTTTAACTAGTTTCCCCCATTTCATGTCATATTTCCGTTTAGTCAGGTAACGGTAGCTGGCTTGATAAATGAGCCTATCACTAGGCTAGTCGCTAACTAGCTAGGTTAGCTGGCTAACATCCCCGACCATGAGCTCAGCAAGCTGCTGCCCTCCTGCTAAAAAAGAGGTCTGCTGGAAGGAGAAAGAAGGTATTTGGCTGAACGTTGTCGTGAAAGAGGAGAATGAAGAGGAGGATGTCACAGTAAACGAAGAAGTAGAGGGTGAGGCTGTTACACAGAAAGAAGAGGAAGAAAACGATGATACTTTATTTGGAGTGAATGAAGGAGAGATAACTGTCATATTGAAGGAGGAGGAGAGGGAAGAAGAGGAGGAGACAGAAGATCTGAGGAACACCAGTAAGTCCTGTCTTGAAAATAGTTGTTGAACTGATACGTGGTTTTAAAACGTCATTCTACTCTAGTTCTGAGCTTAAATGCCGTGTTTTAATGTAGGAATTGATAAAGCTACACTGTAAGATGTGAATAGCATCAAGAAGCTGGTCAACAACAAAACTTTAACAATGGATTTGCACCCAAAATCACAACTTAAATGTCTCACGGAATGGACTTGCCTTCATTCAATACTGCAATTCCACTGTACTAAACTGGAGGCGATTTCCAGCCCACCGTTGACTGCGGTCAAGTGAGCCGACTGTCGCAAAACGCGGTCAGGCCATCTGCTCTTCGGTTTCTTCCTGAATTTGCGTGCGCGAATACACTTTACGGAATGGCGTTTTTTCAGGTAGGGAAACTGAGTTGAATGGACTCTCATGCAGAGGTAGTCGAGACGATGGCTACAAATCATTACAAGCAAACCGATTGAAGCACACTTATTCAATCTTCCATAATAAAAATGATACCAAATCGTTTATTTAATTTTTGCGTTATCATAAAGTACTTTATCATTGCTAGAGTGTCAAGCGTAGGCTGGACTGGTGTAAACGCTACAACATACAATGACATTCTAGACCATTCTATAGGCCTCTCTGACTAAGAACCACACAGAGACCTGCATTTTGTAGTGGCTTTAATAACACTTGTGAAAAGTGACTTCAGGTGATTGAGGGATCTAGTCTAGATTAAACGTCATAGGAAGTTTTATCATGTGGAGGTTTCATTCAGGTCTCTGTTTAATTAAATCATCTGTTTGTCTTTGACAGGAGAGAGACCAGACTCTCCTTCTGACAGCAGGAAGAGTCCTTCAGGGAAACCAGACCCCGAGACGTCCAAACCAGCAGGACGACATCACTGCTCCCAGTGTGGAAAGAGTTTTACTCAGTTAGGGAGCCTGAGAACACATAAGAGAATACACACTGGAGAGAAGCCTTACCACTGTTCCCAATGTGGAATGACGTTTACCCAGTTAGGGAGCCTGCAAACGCATGAGAGGGGACACACAGGGGAAAAGCTTTTCCAATGTTCCCATTGTGGAAAGAGTTTTGGCCAGGTAGGAAACCTGAACAAGCATGAGAGGACACACACAGGTAAGAAGATGTACCGCTGCTCCCAGTGTGGAGAGAGATTTACCCGGTTAAGGTACCTGAAAGAGCATGAAGGAATACATACAAATACACAGGAGGAGAAGACATACCACTGCTCTCATTGTGGAAAGACATTTTCCCAGTCAGAGAACCTGAAAACACATGAGAGAATCGAGAGGCTGTGTTCTGACTTGTGTTTTTGACTGAGAATGTGTGTGTTTGTTTGGGCTGTCAGACTTGAGTTCACTTTGTGTAATGTTAGTGCACTATTTTTAATTGTGATTAATCCATTGTCTGAAAGGGTTAAAAACACACTGAAAACATCCAGAATACATCCTATATACAGCTACAATCTACAATGCCATGTAAACACAAGATGACATTGAGGTTAAATAAAGTGTGATTTATCAATGGAACATATTTTGACACGTCCACTGTGTGTCTCTGTAGAGTCATAATATCCATAACAACTAGAGGTCAAACAGGGAGATGGTTCCATTCATTTTCCCCACAGGGCTGTGTTTTGTTTAGACTCACCCTGGTGTGATGTTTTGATAACCATGTAAACCTCTCTGGGACAAGGTGACTGAGGACACAGTGTGTTGTCAATTTATTGTCATGTTTTTAAAATGGTATAACTGCCTTTATTTTAGCTGGACCCCAGGAAGAGTAGCTGCTGCCTTGGCAGGAACTAATGGGGATACCACTGGAAAGGTTTCTATCAGGAAGTTTAGCTGCTGCCTTCAGGGAACTAATGGGGATCCAATAAACCCCAGAGAAGAGTACTGCTGCCTTGTCTGCAGGTGTCTAATGGGGATCAAACTGGAAGAGTGCCCCTGCTGCCTCTGGTGGAATGGATGGGGATCCATAAGAAACCTACATTCAAATACTTAGATTTGTGTGTATTGGGTATATGTTGTGAAATGATTGGGGATATTACTTGTTGCTGCCTTGGCAGGAACTGCACTGTCGGAGCTAGAAACACAAGCATTTTGCTACACCTGCAATAACATTTGCTAAACACGTGTATGTGACCAATAAAATGTGATTTTGATTTGAAATAAACGTCCTATTTATCAAAGGTGCTTTTGGCTGGAGTCAAAATGACTCCAAAGGATTTGAATTTGTTAAAAGTCCATATTGATACAGAAACACTAAACCAGGATTTAGATTTATTAAGAACAAGTTGATTGACAAGTCATGAAAAATGGAATAAACCACATTTTGGCTGTGATAAAAGATATGCCTCTGGGGTCAAAATGATCCATGTCAGAACTATGGTTCAATGTAAATATGTAGTGGGTCTAAAGTTTGTTTTAAATTATCACTCATTATAAATGAATCAATCAACACATGCTTTTCTTTGAACGACTTAATATGATAATCAACTTTAATTAAATAAATAAAAATAAACTGTTGGTTCCTCAACTGCGTTGCCCCTCCAGTCAGCAGATGGCGATGTGCGTCTTTTAGGTTCAGGCGACGCTGCCAGTGTGACGTATAATCTAGTGGACGGGACGCTCCTTCAACAACAACAGTTAGACACCTCGGTAGCTTTATAGCAAACATAGCTACAACATTCACTCTCTTTACACTGTTTTGGTGTATATTAGTCGCTGTGTATTAAACACACTTCTGTCGTATGTACGTGTTGGCCCATTTAATTATATATTTACGTGGTTTGTCAGCTAGCTGGTTTGCTAAATTAGCTTAGAGCTAGGCTAGTTGCTAATGCTAGCTAGAGAACATCTCCGACCATGAGTTCACTAAGCTGCTCTCCTCCTGCTAAAGAAGAGGAGGTCTTCTGGACGGAGAAAGAAGCTCTCCTGAAAGAGGAGGAGGAAGAGAAGGATGTTACAATACAAAAACAAGTAGAGGGTGAGGCTGTTACCGTGAAAGAAGAAGAGAAAGACGTTTCAGTGGAAGAAAAGGAAGACTCGTTCAGAGTGAAAGAGGAGGAGGATGTTACAGTAAAAGAAGAGGAGGCGGAGAGAGAGGAGGATGCAGTTTATGGAGTGAAAGAGGAGGAGGATGTTACAGTAAAAGAAGAGGAAGCGGAGAGAGAGGAGGATGCAGTTTATGGAGTGAAAGAGGAGGAGGATGTTACAGTAAAAGAAGAGGAGGCGGAGAGAGAGGAGGATGCAGTTTATGGAGTGAAAGAGGAGGAGGATGTTACAGTAAAAGAAGAGGAAGCGGAGAGAGAGGAGGATGCAGTTTATGGAGTGAAAGAGGAGGAGGGGAGATGACTGTCACATCGAAAAAGGAGGAGGAGGACGAAGAGGGGGAAACTGGATATCTGGGCCCGGTTTCCCCAACGCATCTTAAGGCATCCTATGGTTCTGACGGTGAACTCAGCCATAAGATGGTTTTGGGAAACCGGGCCGTGATTAACACTAGTAAGTACTGTCTTAAAAACAGAGGCACAAACTCTGCAGTTGTTGAACTGATGTGTGGTGTTAAAGGGGAAATATGTAATTGCTACATTTATATTATTTATAGCCATTGATTCTTGAAGAATATAACACAAACCTCATGAGCTTAGTTTCAACCCCATCAGAACCCCAACATCAGAACCCCAAATAAGATTTTTTACACCAATGTTTAGAAACAATGTAAATCAACACTGTAGAGCCTCAACATGGTTAAAACTATCATGTTGATTTCATGGATGGTCAGTCCTTGCATCCGTAGGTCTGTCTATGAATGTGAGAGTAGTTACATTTCTCCAGACCCATCCATCATCTTATTACCAAAACAGGTGGAATGACATCTTTGTTATTGTTTGAACTGCAGATTGGTTGATCGATTGATTTGGCTTATTTAAAGGGATAACCTAGGATTTAAACAGCAACAAAATGGCTGCCCTGAGACTTGGTTTGGTAAACAGCTGAGGGGGTTATGGGGCTACAGAAATGTAACCACTCACATTCAGGTGAAGTTATTCTATATGTTATTGTTAGGTGAAGTTATGGGTCCTACAGTAGGTCTATGTTATTGTTAGGTGAAGTTATGGGTCCTACAGTAGGTCTATGGTATTGGTATGACTAGCGGTTTCTGCAACCAAATTGCGTGTGCATTGCCATCGAGCGCCTATTTTAGCAAACACAGAAAGGGGCCTATATTGGTGACCAAAGGTTGTCTGGCACACTGCTTAGGGGTTCAGCAACTGTAATAACTTATTTCTAGCCTACAATCATCGATGTTACTACTAATGTGAAAACAAGACTAAATATGACTATTGTTGCTCACTTGACTGTCTCAAGACAATTGTCAAATAATTTTAACATTCATTACAGACGTCAATTGTTGTACAACATCATGGCTACGCTGTTGGCATCACCTTTTACAGTGGATTTCTGCTGTTGTGGGCCTTTAACCATCTGTCTGACTTTGTTGTTCACACAGGAGAGAGACGTGACTATCGTGGATCCTCTGGGGAGCCTCAACAACATCATGAAGCTGACGAGGCAGAGAAGAGTCCCTCCCGATCAGAACACCTCAAGAAACACCAGTGGAGACCAACAGGGAAGAAATCTCACTGCTGCTCTGACTGTGGGAAGAGTTACTTAAGATCAAATTCACTAAAAGTACACATGAGAATTCACACTGGAGAGAAACCTTATAGCTGTGATCAATGTGGAAAGAGTTTTACTACATCTAGCCATCTGATTGTACACCAGAGAACACACACAGGAGAAATCTTATAGCTGTGATCAATGGGAAGAGAAGAGTTTACACAGAGAACACACACAGGAGAGTCTTATAGCTGTGATCAACCTGGGAAGAGTTTTACTTACCTCACCAGAGAACACACACAGGAGAGAAATCTTATAGTTGTGATCAATGTGGGAAGAATTTTACTACATCTAGCCATCTGATTGTACACCAGAGAACACACACAGGAGAGAAACCTTATAGCTGTGGTCAATGTGGGAAGAATTTTACTACATCTAGTCATCTGACTATACACCAGAGAACACACACAGGAGAGAAACCTCATAGCTGTGGTCAATGTGACAATGTGAGAAAGAGATACTCTGATAAAAGATCTCTGATCAAACATCAGAAAATACATTAATGAAGGAGTTGTTTCATGATATCAATGAATTAATGTCACAATGTAGAATGTTTTAAACATGTATTTTAATTGTCACATGTAGAATGTAGTAGGAGTATTTTAATGATGTCACAATGTATTTTAATGATGTCACAATGTAGAATGTTTTAACATTGTAGTAGGAGTATTTTAATGATGTCACAATGTAGAACACTAAACGTTTGCCCCCTGTTCAATTGATTTCTGCATGATATGGATATTAGCCTCAGGGGGAAAATCCAGGCTCTGAATTGAAAGAGTGATATTTATATGATATAACAGAAAGTGACTCACACAAAAAGAGCTGTGTTACACTTACAGCATTGGTGACCCACTGGAATCAAAATGTAGCTAGATGTTTTCTACAAGTTGTCCTCTAACCAGTGATGTACACATTATTCCCAGATTCCATGTGGTTTTTGAGCTGTTAGTTTTAACAGGACAAACTCATCTCCAGACTCTCACACAAATGATTTCAACATGATATCGATGAGGGATGAAAAATAAGTGTTGCGTTCCTTTGTTTAACGACCTCTAAATGTAAATGCATCTCTCCTAAATGTAGCTGACTGTCTTCTGCAGGTTGTCCTCTAACCAGGGAGGTAAAATATATCTCCCATTTCCATGTGTTTTTTTAGTTGTGTTAGTTTCAACAGCACCAACAACCTGATTTCCCCCTAATTGATATCAGTGATTTATTGCTACTTGTCAAAACAACAGTGTTTCTGGTGCTCCTGCATTTTAAAAGGTGCTTGTTTAAGTAATGTGATTATTGTTGCAGATGTTTGTGCAGATGGTACATTTTATGTTTAGGTTTTCAGTATCACAAATGGTTTCTGCATATTGGTTATTGATCTGGACACATTAAAACTGTGTTTTGACATTGGGCTGAACCACCAGCTAAATGTCATTGAAAAGACGTTGAAAAGAAGACGATACCCAACGTCCAATATACGTTTGGTTTTAGTTGAAGGTTTTAAATGTTTATTTTCAGGTTGTTGTTAATGACGACTTGAAAACAACTTCATTTCAAAGTTCTTGCAGTTTAGACACATTGACTGTTGTGGAAAATATTGAATCAACTATTTCACCAAACCAGAACCTGTGAATTCAACTAGACTTTATTACAAACAGTAACAAAGCTGACAATTCCATGGAAGAACTGACTCTTCATTCTTAGTACTTGGCTTTTATACAGTCTGATCCTGATATAACATTATAACCACTAGGCTGCTGCCCCAATAATACACTAAATACATGTAATATAGCCTATACAGTCTGATCCTTATATAACATTATAACCACTAGGCTGCTGCCCCAATAATACACTAAATACATGTAATATAGCCTATACAGTCTGATCTAATATATAACATAACCATAACATTATAACCACTATCCTGATATAACATTATAACCAAATAGGCTGTTTGAATAATACACTATATACATGTAATATAGCCTATACAGTCTGACCCTGATATAACATTATAACCACTAGGCTGCTGCCCCAATAATACACTATATACATGTAATATAGCCTATACAGTCTGATCCTTACATAACATTCTAACCACTAGGCTGCTGCCCCAATAATACACTAAATACATGTAATATAGCCTATACAGTCTGATCCTTACATAACATTCTAACCACTACCCTGCTGCCCCAATAATACACTAAATACATGTAATATAGCCTATACAGTCTGATCCTTACATAACATTCTAACCACTACCCTGCTGCCCCAATAATACACTATATACATGTAATATAGCCTATACAGTCTGATCCTTACATAACATTCTAACCACTACACTATACATGTAATAATAATACACTACATACATGTAATATAGCCTATACAGTCTGATCCTTACATAACATTCTAACCACTACCCTGCTGCCCCAATAATACACTAAATACATGTAATATAGCCTATACAGTCTGATCCTTACATAACATTCTAACCACTACCCTGCTGCCCCAATAATACACTAAATACATGTAATATAGCCTATACAGTCTGATCCTTACATAACATTCTCACTCCACTTTATGAGTCTACCCTGCCGTCCCAATATTGTGAGAGGTGATATTCTCCTGGACCAGACAGCATCACAGGTGATATTCTCCTGGACCAGACAGCATCACAGGTGATATTCTCCTGGACCAGACAGCATCACAGGTGATATTCTCCTGGACCAGACAGCATCACAGGTGATATTCTCCTGGACCAGACAGCATCACAGGTGATATTCTCCTGGACCAGACAGCTGGGTGAATACACTATATATACAATAGTATGTGGACACCCCTTCAAATTAGTAGATTGGGCCATTTCAGCTACACCAGTTGCTGACAGGTGTTTAAAATTAAGCACACAGCCATGCAATCTCCATAGACAAACATTGGCAGTAGAATGGCCTCACTGAAGATCTCAGTAACATTCAACGTGGCACCGTCACAGGATGGCACCTTTCCAACAAGTCAGTTTGTCAAATTCCTGCCTTGCTGGAGCTGCCTGGTCGACTGTAAGTGCTGTTATTGTGAAGTGGAAACATCTGGGACCAACAACGGCTCAGCCAAGAAGTAGTGGGCCACACAAGTTCACAGAACAGGACCGCCGAGTGCTGAAGAGTGTAACGTGTAAAAATCGTCTGTACTTGGTTGCAACACTCACTAACGAGATCCAAACTGCCTCTGGAAGCAACATCAGCACAAGAAACTGTTTGTCAGGAGCTTCCTGAAATGGGTTTCCACGGCCGAGCAGCTGCATACAAACCTAAGATCAATATGGGCAATGTCAAGCGTCGGCTTGAGTGGTGTAAAACTCACAGCCACTGGACTCTGGAGCAGTGGAAACGTATTCTCTGGAGTAATGAATCATCTTCACCTTCTAGCAATCCAACGCACTAATCTGGGTTTGGAGGATGCCAGGAGAACGCTACCTGCCCTAATGCATAGTGACAACTGTAAAGTTTGGTGGAGGAGGAATAATGGTCTGGGGCTGTTTTTCATGGTTGGCCCCTTAGTTTCAGTTAAGGGAAATCTTAATGCTACAGCATAGAATGACATTCTAGAGGAATCTGTGCTTCCAACTTTGTGGCAACAGTTTGGGGAAGGCCCTTTCCTGTTTCAGCATGACAACGCCCCTGTACACAAAGTGAGATCCATACATGAATGGTTAGTTGAGATTGGTGTGGAAGAACTTCACAAAGCTCTGACCTCAATGACGTTGAACGCCTTTGGGATGAATTGGAACGCCGACTGCGAGCCAGCCTCATCGCCCAACATCAGTTTCCGACCTCACTAATGCTCTTGTGGCTGAATGGAAGCAAGTCCTCACAGCAATGTTCCAACATCTAGAGGAAAGCCTTCCCAGAAGAGTGGAGGCTGTTATAGCAGCAATGTTCCAACATCTAGTGGAAAGCCTTCCCAGAAGAGTGGAGGCTGTTATAGCAGCAATGTTCCAACATCTAGTGGAAGCCTTCCCAGAAGAGTGGACAATGTTCCAACATCTAGTGGAAAACCTTCCCAGAAGAGTGGAGGCTGTTATAGCAGCAATGTTCCAACATCTAGTGGAAAACCTTCCCAGAAGAGTGGAGGCTGTTATAGCAGCAAAGGGGGGACCAACTCCATATTAATGCCCATGATTTTGGAATGAGATGTTAGATGAGCAGGTGTCCACATACTTTTGGTGATTAAGTGTACATACTCCACTCTCTCCCTGAGTCCATGCCCCAGACAGACAGACGGATGGACAGACAGACAGACGGATGGACGGACAGACAGACAGAACTACTGGTCACCCCTCCACTCTCTCCCTGAGCCCAGGCGACAGACCGACAGACAGACAGACAGACAGACAGACAGACAGACAGACAGACAGACAGACAGACAGACAGACAGACAGCCACCCCTCCAGACAGACAGACAGACAGACAGACAGACAGACAGACAGACAGACAGACAGACAGAACTACTAGTCACCCCTCCACTCTCTCCCTGAGTCCAGGCCCCAGACAGACAGCAGCAACACCGTCAGAACTATAGCAGTCTTCATTCTGAAATGACTCTGGTCTTCTTCAGAAGTAGTGCAGTCGTCTACAGGGTTCAGAACTCACCTTTTTAAACACTTCTTATCACTCATATCATGAGGTTTCACATGTGTTTGGTTACATAGTGTCCAATGTTCTTCTGAGTGATAAAACAGCAAACATTAAGAGTGTTGACTTATCAGACCCACATATATAATAAATATACTATAATATACTATATTCATATGCTTTTAGTACTCACACATGAATCATATCCTGTTTGCAGGTCATGTGTTGTTTTGAGCCAGCAGTAAAAACACACTGACAGGACAGTTCCTCTTATGGCCACTAGGTGATAATCTGGTGTCACAGACGCAGGACTGTAGACTAGAAAGAAGCATTGTCCCAATTATCTCTCCTTTCTCCTAAAGTGTACACTTGTTCACTTCCCTTCACTGAAATGACTGGTTTACTAAATATGGTGGAAAACCCCACTTGATAACAAAAGGTAGAGTCCTCTGAGTGGAACGGTGTGACAAACAGTACCTCCTCTCCCCTTCTCCCCTTCTCTCCCCTCTCCTCTTCTCCCCCTCTCCTCTTCTCCCCTTCTCTCCCTCTCCTCCCTCTCTCCCCCCTCCTCTCTCTCTCCTCCTCTCTCTCCTCTCTCTCCCCCTCTCCTCTCCCCTCCCTCTCCCTCTCTCCCCTCTCCTCTCTCTCTCTCTCCTCCTCTCTCTCCCTCTCTCCCTCTCCTCTCTCCCCTCTCCCCTCCCCTCTCCCCCTCTCCTCCCCCCTCCTCTCTCCTCTCTCCCCTCTCCCTCTCCTCCTCCCCTCTCTCCCCCTCTCCCTCTCCTCTCCCCTCCCTCCTCTCCTCTCTCTCCCCTCTCCCCTCTCCCCTCCTCCCTCTCCCCTCTCCTCTTCTCCCCTCTCCCCTTCTCCCCCTCTCCTCTTCTCTCGTCTCCTCTTCATCTTTTTTGTCACTGACTTCTCACCAGTGATGTCATCATAACCAGTAACCTGTTCCTCTCTTGGCCCAGCCCAGCCTGACCCTGACATACAGCATCAGGCCTGTTGAGTTGACTTGGGTAACAGACCTCTAGCTTCTACACCACATCCCCCCTTCTCCTGCTCTAACATGAGACCTCATCAGTACTCATTTTGGGTGCTGGTACTGTTTATATTTAGGTGCTGGAACATTAAGCCAATATTCTATAAGAGGTGAACTCAAGCAGTAGAAAGTTAGAGGTGATATTGTAGGACACTATGTGAAATGTTGCTGCTCTGTCAGCAGTTTCCTGTGGACTTTTTCAGTTTGCTGTAGTGTGTTCAACCACTGATCCAAGATAAGTTGCTAAGAAGTTTATCTCACATCAAAGACCCAACGAACGAATGACATAGAAGTCATATAGCCGAGCAGCACGTTCCAGTCTTCAGTCCTCTCTACATGACAGTGACTTGTGTATGTCAGTGGAGCCCCAGTTAGAGACAGACATGATACCTGCAGTGGTACTGATGACCCTGTTGTGGAGCACAGGTAGGATGCTCTTATACTGCTATACACTTGTGACAGTTACTGAGATATGTTTTGATATTGTAAGATATATTATAATTTGCAGGGTTAGTAAAATAACATGCAACTGGAAGCAGACAGTAAAAATGTGTCTCAAAGCAGGACAATGATGTGATCACCTGTAAATGTACTTTACTGTAGTCTAACTGTCCATCTGGGGACAGGCACTAATGTCAGTTAAGTTGTGATGGTGTCATGCATCTGACTGTTGTATATTCAGTGTGTCAATGATTGATTGTATCTGTCTCTATGTAAATGAATGAGAGTATATATTATGTATTATATATTATATTGGTGTTATGTTAGAGTAGGAGAAGGGAGGGGTGTAGATGATAGAGGTCTATGAGCTGAGTCAAGATCAACAGGTTCAACACTATATGTCAAGAAGAGAGAGAGAATGAGAGAGAGAGAGAGAGAGAGAGAGAGAGAGGAGGGGTGGGGAGAGAGATTTGAGGAGGAGAGAGAGAGAGGAGGGTGGGGAGAGAGGAGGGAGGAGGGAGGGGGGAGGGGAGAGGGAGGGGGGGGAGAGGAAAGGGAGGGGAGAGGGGAAGAGGAGGGAGAGAAGAGGTGAGAGAGGAGAGGGGGGGAGAGAGAGGAGAGGAGAAGAGAGGAGGGTAGGGAGAGAGGGGGAGAGAGGAGGGAGGGAGGAGAGAGGAGGGTAGGAGAGAGAGGAGGGAGGAGAGAGGGGGAGAGGGAGAGAGGAGGGAGAGAGGAGGGAGAGAGAGGGAGAGAGGGAGAGGGGAGAGAGGAGGGTAGAGAGGAGAGGAGGGAGAGGAGGGGAGAGAGATAGGGAGGAGAGAGGAGGGTAGGGAGAGAGGAGAGAGAGAGTTTTAGAGAGAGGGGGAGAGAGGGAGGGAGGGGGAGAGGGAGGGAGAGGGAGGGGGAGGGGAGGGGGAGAGGGAGGAGGGGGAGGGGAGAGGGTGGAGGGGAGAGGGAGAGAGAAGGGAGAGGGAGAGAGAGGGAGGAGAGAGATGGGAGGGGGGAGGAGGAGAGGAGGAGGGAGAGGAGAGAGAGGAGAGAGAGGGAGGGGAGAGGGGAGAGGGAGGGAGAGGAGGGAGGGGAGGAGGAGGGAGAGGAGGGGGGAGAGGGAGGAGGAGGGAGGGGAGAGAGGGAGGGAGAGGGGGAGAGGGGAGGGGGAGAGAGGAGAGGGAGGGGAGAGGAGGAGGGAGGAGGGGAGAGAGGAGGGTAGGGGAGAGAGGAGGGTAGGGGAGAGAGGAGGGTGGAGGAGAGATGGGGAATGTGTTTACACATGGGTGTTGTTGCACCATACCACTGTCATCCCCATCATATCATGAAAGGTCATGTTATGTTGATTTAACCTCTGCCTCTCTCTTCCTCTGACTCCTCCCTTTCTCTCTCTCTCTCTCTCTCTCTCTCCCTTTCTCTGTCTCTCTCTTTCTCCTCAGATCTCCAGGCTCAAAGCGTCAGTCCACCAGGTAGGTAGAGTATAAATCTACAGTGATTATAGCAGTTCAATATTAGTCAACTTTATTATCCCACATGGAGAAATTCATGTGTCCATACAAACCATTCTAAACCCCAATAACAAGTAGTGTTTTATGGAACTACTAATACTTGACATATTATATATTATATTGGTCTGATGTTAGAGTAGGAGAAGGGGGGTGTAGATGATAGAGGTCTGTTACCAAGGCAACAGGTCTGATGCTATCTGTCAGGAAGAGAGAGAGAGGAACAGAGAGAGAGAGAGAAGGCGTGGAGAGAAAGTGAGATGTCAACAGAGATAGGGCTGACAGACTAACATGCAGCCAACTGAATATCTTGTCTTTACTGACTTCTCACCAGTGATGTCATCATAACCAGTAACCTTTTTCCACTCTTGGTCCGGCTCAGCTTGACCCCTGACCTCTGAAATTAATGATTTAAAAATGACAAAAAAAATTAAATTAGATTTAATCTCATCTGCAAAGAGAGTTACACATTTGCATGGAAGGGGAATGTACACTACATGACCAAAAGTATGTGGACACCTGCTAATCTAACATCTCATTCCAAAATCATGGGCATTAATATGGAGTTGGTCCCCCCCTTTGCTGCTATAACAGCCTCCCCCTTTGCTGCTATAACAGCCTCCCCTGCTTTCTGATGATGGAACATTGCTGCTATAACTTTCCACTAGATGATGGAACATTGCTGCTATAACAGCCTCCACTCTTCTGGGATGACTTTCCACTAGATGATGGAACATTGCTGCAGGGACTTGCTTCCATTCAGCCACAACAGCATTAGTGAGGTTGGGCGATTAGGCCTGGCTCAGTCGACGTTTCAATTCATCCCTAAAGGTATTCAATGGGGTTTAGGTCAGGGCTCTGTGAAGGCCAGTAAAGTTCTTCCACATCGATCTCAACAAACTATTTCTGTATGGACCTCGCTTTGTGTACAGGGGCATTGTCATGCTGAAACAGGAAAGGGCCTTCCCAAACTGTTGCCACAAAGTTGGAAGCACAGAATAGTCTAGAATGTCACCTTGTATGCTGTAGCGATTCGATTTCCCTTCAATGAAACTAAGGGGCCTAACACGATCCATTAAAAACAACCCCAGACCATTCTCCAGAAACTTTACAGAAGGGAAATGAGAGACAATATAGGTGTGTTTTAGTGAGTGTAAGATTCCACTGTCTCTTTTCTTTTCTCAGAGCCTGATGATGTGAGGCTGGTGGGAGGAGGCAGTCGCTGTGCTGGTGGAGTGGAATACTTGACCAGGGAGAAAGGCATGTGGGAGCTGTTAGAATAACAGAATCACTGTCATCATCTGTCCTCACCACTGTGTTGGCTCCCACTGCTTCAGTACAGCTGAAACACCAGTCAGAGGGTTTGGGACCACTTCCTGTTCTGGGTCTGAAGTCTTCACTGAGGAGAGTGGTAGAAGTCTATGATCTCTCTTTCCTGGACTCACATGATCTGCTCAGGTAATAACAAGATACACTATAGGTAGTATGTGGACATTAGTGGTTCGGCTATTTCAGGACTACCTGACAGGTGTATCAAATTGAGTCAGCCATGCAATCTCCATAGACAAATATCAGTCCAGTCTGATTGAAGATGAAGAAGTCAGTGAATTATGGAAATTGGTACTTCTAGTGGAGCAATGAGCTCTGAAGTGTTAGACAACACAAGCTCATCAGAACGGACCACCTGTGAACCACTGTGATGCTGTAAATAATATCATCATGTGACTCTGTTCAGGTAAGAGACTCATATTATATTTATTCACTGCTGAGTTCCACATACTGCTCCATGTATTATATCTCCTTCCTGGGATCACAGTGATCTGGAAATATCAACATATTATAATTATATTCAACTGATTTCCTTCATTCATACAACTTCCTCTGCACCTCTCATGATGACTGTTTAGCTTGTCAGTCTGCTTTACTAAATAGATCACTCAGTCAAGTAGGAATTTACAACTTAAATATCCCAGAATGCTTTGTATTTGAGTGTTACCTCAGTTATGTCACAATGTTTTAGTGTTTTTATTTCATTTAAATAGAGGGAGAGATGTCAGATGTATTTAAACATTATATTTGTGTTTGTCATATTGGTTTATGGGAGATGTTCATGGGCAGATCATTGTAGTTCAGATGGTACTGAAGTGAAGCTGCCTGATGGATGTCCAGCTGTTTATTTTCTATAAAGTGAAGTGAACTTATTCCTGTCTCCTGCCTGCATTATTCCCAACCCGATCCTGAGTGACTAAGAACCCATTTCTACCTCTTACAGTATCAAACATAGCAAACTACAATCTTTTATCCAACATATTTGTGTTTAGTCCTTGACAGTGTCATCAACAAAACTGATTGAATGTTCAACCAACTCTTTTTCTCCAGAGTCTGTGCGGCTTGTGGATGGAGCTGGTCTCTGCTCTGGGAGAGTGGAGGTGAAGTCCAATCAGTCCTGGGCCTCAGTGTGTGAAGCTGACTTTGACCGGCAGGATGCAGAGGTAGTCTGTGGGGAGCTTGGCTGTGGGGCTCCTGCAGCTCTACAGGGGGGGCTCTATGGAGAAGGTGAGGGTCAGACCTGGGATAAAGAGTTCCAGTGTAAAGGCAAAGAGTCCCTTCTCCTGGACTGTGACACCTCAGACAGAGAGAACAACACCTGCCTACCTGGTAATGCTGTTGGACTCACCTGCTCAGGTAAGAAACAGTTTGTCACTCAATCAACATTGTTTCTCACCTGGAGTGAAGAATATGAGAGACAATATAGGTGTGTTTTAGTGAGAAAATAGTAAGATTACTGTCTCTCTCTTTTCTTTTCTCAGAGCCTGATGATGTGAGGCTGGTGGGAGGAGGCAGTCGCTGTGCTGGTGGAGTGGAGTGGTACGACCAGGGAGAGTGGAGGACTGTGGGATCTGACTGGAACCAGGGATGTAGCTGCAGTAGTGTGTAGACAGCTGGGTTGTGGCTCCACTGTTTCAGTACTACCTGGAAACACCACTAGAGGGTTTGGAGTTTACTGTTCTGGGTCTGAGTCTTCACTGAGGGAATGTTTCAGAAGATCATATGATCTCCTTCCTGGACTCACAGTGATCTGCTCAGGTAATAACAACATATTATAATTATATTCAACTGATTTCCTTCATTCATACAACTTCCTCTGCACCTCTCATGATGACTGTTTAGCTTGTCAGTCTGCTTTACTAAATAGATCACTCAGTCAAGTAGGAATCAAATACAACTTAAATATCCCAGAATGCTTTTGTATGTGAGTGTTATCTCAGTGAACGTCTCTACTCACTACCACTGTCACATGTCATGTTATTGTCACATCTAAATGAGGAAAGTAGTTGAGGAGCTACGTTTTCTTTTTCTCTCCTCTTGTTCCAGATGTCCTGCTTCAGCCTGATATCAACATATGTTGTCTCAGTGACTGTAGGCCCACTACTCATGTTGCCCTGTGAGGGAGGGTGGCTGGCACTGTTACATGCTGATGTTATTGTCATATCTATAGGAAACTAGTTGAAGAGGTTTTTCTTGTTCTCTTTTATTGTTACAGATCTCCTGGTCCAGCCTGATATCTTCCTGACTGACCCAATGGGAGGGGTCTTCAGGGGCCACCAGGGGCCCGAGATGTTCAGGGGCTACAACTTCACCATCACCTGCTCCACTCAGCCACAGTACCCAGGAGGCTCCTTCCTCCTCACGTTCACCGGCTCCAACAGAACCCAGACCCAGCCAGCTGTCAATCACTCTGCTGCCTTCCTCTTCCCTGCTGCAGATGACTCCCACCAAGGGAACTACAGCTGTGTTTATGACAATTATGTTTTCTCTCATAACTTCTCCTCTGAGAGTGAGCTCCTCTCCCTCACCATCACAGGTAACTGAACATGAACCAGACTTATAACTTTGTCATTGACAGATTTCCCACAGATCTATGTGATGATGATCAGTCCCCTCATCAAAGGTGTTTCTGTTTGCAGCCTCTCCTCTGCCAGCCTTCATCATCAGACACGTTGTAGTGCTGCTGATCCTACTGACAGCCATCACCACCTCCTACCTGTACTACAAGGTAAAGACATTTACTCAGACGTTACAAGTCATTTAAACTAGAGGGAGAGGGAGAGGGTGAGGGGTAGAGGGAGGGAGAGAGAATGGAGATACTAGAGAGTAAATGTCTGACTGTTGGTGCTGTGTCTCCCTAGCCCACCAGGAGGCAGAAGAGAGTGAACAGGGTGAGCAGCATGGATCTTTATGTCAATGCCATGGAGATGGTCTCTCTGAGCTCCAGAGCTGAAGCTGGACCGGGAGAGGAGAGAGCAGCCCAGGGGACGGAGTAGGAGTAGAATGAAGCTGACCCTACATGCTGATCTTAGGTCAGTTTTGTGTTTTAAATCGATGGTCAGCAGTGGACTGGTGTTTAAAATGTGGTGACAAACCTGAAGTGGTTCTAATTTTAATAACAAGTTCAGAATTAGTTTATCTTTCTAGAACCTTGGAAAGAAATCTAAAAGGAGTGACTGCAACCACCATTATTCATTTAGTTTGGTTTTTACCACCAGAGTTTTGGGTAACAAACATGGGGTTTTGGGTAACATGGGGTTTTTTGGGTAACATGGGGGGTAACATGGGGTTTTTGGGTAACATGGGGTTGGGGGTAACATGGGGTTTTTTGGGTAACATGGGGTTTGGGTAACATGGGGTTTTGGGTAACATGGGGTTTAACATGGGGGTTTGGGGTAACATGGGGTTTTGGGTAACATGGGGTTTGGGGTTTTGGGTAACATGGGGTTTGGGGTAACATGGGGTTTGGGTAACATGGGGTTTTGGGGGTAACATGGGGGGTTTTTGGGTAACATGGGGTTTGGGGTAACATGGGGTTTTTTGGGTAACATGGGGTTTTGGGTAACATGGGGTTTTGGGTAACATGGGGTTTTGGGTAACATGGGGGGTAACATGGGGTTTTGGGTAACATGGGGTTTGGGTAACATGGGGTTTTGGGTAACATGGGGTTTTGGGTAACATGGGGTTTTGGGTAACATGGGGTTTTGGGTAACATTTTGGGTAACATGGGGTTTTGGGTAACATGGGGTTTTGGGTAACATGGGGTTTGGGTAACATGGGGTTTTTAATTATGGGGGGTAACACAGTAACATGGGGTTTTGGGTAACATGGGGTTTTGGGTAACATGGGGTTTTGTTAACATGGGGTTCCATGGGGTTTTGGGTAACTTATTTTTTTTCTTTATAACATTTTGGGTCTTATTTAGTGTTTTAGGTTCTTTATTTTTAGTGTCTCTTAGATTATCTTATTTAGGGTCTTGGGGATTCTTTTTAGTGTCTCTTAGATTCTTTATCTTATTTAGGGTCTTTATCTTATTTAGTGTCTTAGATTCTTTATCTTATTTAGTGTCTCTTAGATTCTTTATCTTATTTAGTGTCTCTTAGATTCTTTATCTTATTTAGTGTCTCTTAGATTCTTTATCTTATTTAGTGTCTCTTAGATTCTTTATCTTATTTAGTGTCTCTTAGATTCTTTATCTTATTTAGTGTCTCTTAGATTCTTTATCTTATTTAGTGTCTCTTAGATTCTTTATCTTATTTAGTGTCTCTTAGATTCTTTATCTTATTTTGAAGTGTTTATCATTATTTAGTCCAGATTCTTTATTATTATATAATCTTCCATTATTATCTTCATTCTTTATCTTATTTATTCTTTGTATTTTGATTCTTTATCTTATTTAGTGTTTTAATTTTTTCTTGTTTTTACCTCTTAGATTCTTGATGTTATTGATTATAAACTTTATTATTTATTATGATTAGATTCTTTGTTAGTGTTGTTAGTAGTATAGAGATAATGATGTTATTGATTATTGTTGTTATGATATTGATTATGATGTAGATTAGTAGATTTATGTTGTTAGTAGTATAGAGATATGATGTTATTGATTATTTAAATGTTAGATTATTGATTATATTTAGATTAGTGATTCTTTATGTTGTTAGTAGTATAGAGATTCTTGATGTTATTGATTATAACTTTATTTAGTGTCTTATTTGATTATTGATTATCTGATGTAGATTAGTTTATGTTGTTAGTACTTAAGATAATGATGTTATTGATTATAATCAGTTTATATTGATTTGATGTAGATTAGTGTCTCTTATGTTGTTAGTAGTATAGAGATTGATGTTATTGATTATAATGTTATTATTGATTATGATTTAGATGTTAGTGTTATGTTGTTAGTGTATATATGATAGTATGATGTTATTATAATTCTGTTCATTCTTTGTTTTGATATTTGATTATGATTACTACAACAAAGCTGTTATGTTGTCAGTTATAGTAGATAATGATGTTATTGATTATAAATGTTTATATTGATTATGATGTAGATTAGTGTTATGTTGTTAGTAGTATAGACAGATAATGTTATTGATTATAAATGTTATATTGATTATGAAGTAGATTATTGTGAGATGATGTTGCTCTCTAAACTGCCATGTAATCAACTGAATGTTTTTAATAAAATTAGTAGGCTGAGATCAGTCTTGTGTGATTTAATTATTAGACAGACTACAACATACAGTATGAATTAACTGAGATCAGTCTGTGTGATTCCCCTCTTGGACAGACTACAACATACAGTATGAATTAACTGAGATCAGTCTGTGTGATTCCCCTCTTGGACAGACTACAACATACAGTATGAATTAACTGAGATCAGTCTGTGTGATTCCCCTCTTGGACAGACTACAACATACAGTATGAATTAACAGAGACAACATACAGTGTGATACACCCTCTTGGACAGACTACAACATACAGTATGAATTAACTGGTCATACATTTGGCAGGAGGTTAGGAACAAGCATCTCAGTTTCCACCTCAGTAGTGACATACATGGGTTAGGTAGGACACAAGCCTGTCTTGTCTAGAGAGCAACAGTAGTGACTGATGTATAGGTAGGACACAAGATATTGTTAGATAGGAACAACAGTAGTGATACTGGTTAGGTAGGACACAAGATATCTGTTAGATAGGAACAACAGTAGTGATACATGGTTAGGTAGGACACAAGATATCTGTTAGTAGGAACAACAGTAGTGATACATGGTTAGGTAGGACACAAGATATCTGTTAACAGTAGTGATACATGGTTAGGTAGGACACAAGATATCTGTTAGATAGGAACAACGTTAGTGACACATGGTTAGGTAGGACACAAGATATCTGTTAGATAGGAACAACAGTAGTGATACATGGTTAGGTAGGACACAAGATATCTGATAGAGTAGTGATACATGGTTAGGAACAAATAGTAGTGAACAACAGTAGTGTACATAGGTAGGACACAAGATATCTGTTAGATAGGAACAAACACATGGTTAGGTAGGACACAAGATATCTGTTAGGTAGTACACAAGATATCTGTTAGATAGGAACAACAGTACATTATTGATACAAAGATCATCTGTGAAGTGATATTAATCCATAAATACAGAACACAAGTACAAACCCTCAATGTGAAGTGATTTATAAATAAACCTTTTATATAAACCTTTTAAGGTAGTAAGAAAATAAACATCCACTTAATATTTCAATAAGTCCCCTGCTAGTAAATCACCTGCTGGTAATAACTAGCGGGACATTGTAGTGCAGAGACCGACGGTGCTCGTTAGCTCGTCATTAACACGGCTGGCTAAGACAGCAACAACTTGGTTCACTGGCTGAAATAGGTCTTCAATTCATGAACGGATAAATAAATATCTACAGAGCCACATTCGCTATTGACTTTAGGATATATGAACCAGTTTTCCAAACCCACTATTGTGTTATACAGTTTGAACCAGTGTTTATGTCCAGAGGAAGAGGACTCCAACCTGCTCTCAGAATATCTGTCAGACTGAGGAGCGGGCAGACCAACTTCCCAAATAGGGGAGAAGCACTCAAAACACACTAGTTGTTCTTTCAAAGGAAATTATACAAAAATGGTAGGTCCGAAGACCTCTCGTATTATCAACCTTACTACAATGGCAGCAAATATCTTAATGAATTCAGTAACACATAATGAAAGGAAACGTTATTTATATCACCCCTTTTCCTGAGGTGAATGGTTTCACCCACGACTCTCCCGGAACTGAGGCTTTGACATCAACAGTTTCACTTTGTTCCACCTTTGGTGAGCAAAACAGCTAATAACGTAGCTAAATACTGACATTATCCTCCATCGAGATATCTGTTCATATCTAAATACATGGCTCTGCTTTGGTCTATTCCATTGATATTGTCAAACTGAACATTACATTGTGTAGCTCCCTCCGTTCCTTGATTTTAACTGGCGGCTTTATTCTGTAGTTTTAGTCAGAACTATAAAGTAAATGAAAAATACAGTTGGGCTCAGAAAGGACGGACAGAGTATCCCCTCTACCACACAACGACGACACTACAACGTTTTTCGTTCACCACCAGACACTCTTCAAAGGACTCAGTTGGGCAACACGGCCTTCCATCTACCACCAACCTATTGAAAAGCAGCTCAGAGTAAATAGTTATTTTCCTTTTCCAAATGGGCGGTAATTTAGAATGCATAAGATTCTGTAATTACGTCAGAGTTCCTGCCTACGGCCCGATAGAGACTGTCGCGATACGAAACCTTCAGCCCCGCCCCTTGGCCGGCAGCGGGGTGCTAGAGGTGGTTAGCGTCCCGTTCCCTGGATTGGACAGGGCACTATAGATACTTCAGGTTATCTCGGTATAACCAGGACCGCTCGCGTAGCCCTGCCTCTCTTTCTGTATCGATACGTTGTCCGCGTAGAGAGGTCTTTTGCCTTGTCACTCTCAACGGTCTCTAGCTGGGATGTGTGAACCCCACATTTATCCTCTAGACTCTTTGCTTCACCACTAATTGGTCCTTGAGTTGTTATTAAGCACTAGTCCTACCAGTCTCTGTATGATTTCCCTGTGGTGAGTGTTTCCCCTCTGTGATGTATCTAGTTTAAAGTGTGAAGACCTTTAGTCAACTTAGTCTCACTACTCTGCCCGTCGGCTATGTATCGCTTGGAAAATAAAACTTAGATAGATCGATAAGACAATTAAATGAATCACTACTGGACACACCTTCCTCCTTGTCTTTTAATGGTAACTCATTCTGTCATAGAGCATTGATCCCCGTTTCCAGTGTCCCGGTAGCGGGGAGTGTCAGAGTTGTTATCTCCGGTGCCGTTAACTGTCTAGAGATAACCTTTTACTCGAGACAAAATAAGACTACCGTTTATTTTTGAAAACACTGTTTTTTGTCTTTTACAATCAAACACACTTCAAAATACACCATTTGTTGCTCGGTCACACACAGCGTTAATCAAAAACATGCAAATGCCTTAATGCTCTATAAAATGCCTGGTACAATGATAACACTTATCTCTACATTAAATACTTATAATAGTTATTTAATTACCTTTGAGAGATGACGAGGAGACCCACGAGATCAGGAGCAGAGTTTCAATCGGTCAGAGTTCTTTTAGAATTGAGTTAGTAGCGACTCCCCTCTACTGGCTGAGAGGTTGACTTGGTGGTTTACTAAATTTAGAGATCCAAGTTTGAACTGGATGAGAGAACCCGCTGGTGATTCCCTGCCCCAAATGGAATATCAAAAAGTCTGTGCCCGCAACGAGGTCGAGATGCTGAGCTCAATCGAGAGGCTACAGAGAACTCTCTGGATATACTTGCATCAGCAGCCACGTACCTGGCGCAAAACCCACAAAACAACTGTTCGATAGTTAAACGGTATATCGGAGAGTTACTTCTCAGATCCAACAAGTTAGAATCTTTTCAGTAATTTGAGTCAGGTGTCAATTTACCCGAAGTCAAATGGTTGTCTAAATGAATTCAGAATTCAAGAAGTCAGCGCCAAAGTAATGGCAAATGTCTCTTTATATACCTTTTGATTCTCTGCACCCGATCCGCTGCTCCTCCCATTCCCTCAGAGCAGAGAGGGTGATGACATATCTTACAACAGGAAATACTTTTCTTACAGTGCATATATGGGCCTCTGGTTATGACAGTGCCCTTACTCTATCAGCAATGAGTCTATCAGCTGTTCCCATTCAGAGGTGTCACTTGAGGCAGAGGGTGATTCTTCCTGACACCAGTCAGGTTCAATAGTTGGTTGGCTTGAGTCGTCTTCTGGTGGCTTTGCCCAATCCGGTTTTTCAGTAGGCGAGGTCATCTCTGTCTCTACCCTTGGTGGGTAAGACAGGGGAAGAGGAACAGGAGGTAGATCCCTTTGGCGTTTTACTACAACATCATTAAAATACTCCTTCTACAATGTTAAAACATTCTACATTGTGACATCATTAAAATACTCCTTCTACAATGTTAAAACATTCTACATTGTGACATCATTAAAATACTCCTACTACAATGTTAAAACATTCTACATTGTGACATCATTAAAATACTCCTACTACAATGTTAAAACATTCTACATTGTGACATCATTAAAATACTCCTACTACAATGTTAAAACATTCTACATTGTGACATCATTAAAATACTCCTACTACAATGTTAAAACATTCTACATTGTGACATCATTAAAATACTCCTTCTACAATGTTAAAACATTCTACATTGTGACATTTCATTGATATCATGAAACAACTCCTTCATGTATGTATTTTCTGATGTTTGATCAGATATATTTTATCAGAGTATCTCTTGTGACATTGATCACAGCTATGAGGTTTCTCTCCTGTGTGTGTTCTCTGGTGTGATATCAGGCTACTTGACTGAATAAAACTCTTCCCACATTGACTACAGCTGTAAGATTTCTCTCCTGTGTGTGTTCTCTGGTGTATAGTCAGATGGCTGGATGTAACAAAACTCTTCCCACATTGAGTACAGTTATAAGGTTTCTCTACTGTGTGTATTTTCTGGTGTGATTTTAAATCTGTTGAACTAACAAAACTCTTTCCGCAGTCAGGGCAGTGGTAAGGTTTCTCTCCCTTGTGTGCTCTCAGATGTACTATCAGGCAGCTTGAGTGAGTAAAACTCTTCCCACATTGATCACAGTTATAAGGTTTCTCTCCAGTGTGTATTCTCTGGTGTATTGTAAGTTCTGATGAAGATTTGCAACCTTTCCCACAGTCTGAGAAGCAATGAGATTTATTCCCTGTGGGTCTCTGCTGGTGTTTCTTGAGGTGATATAAACTGGAGGGACTCTTCTCTGCCTCGTTAGCATCATGATGTTGAGGCTCCCCAGAGGATCCACGATAGTCACGTCTCTCTCCTGTGTAAACAACAAGTCAGACAGATGGTTAAAGGCCCACAACAGCAGAAATCCACTGTAAAAGGTGATGCCAACAGCGTAGCCATGATGTTGTACAACAATTGACGTCTGTAATGAATGTTGAAATTACTTGACAATTGTCTTAAGACAGTCAAGTGAGCAACAATAGTCATATTTAGTCTTGTTTTCACATTAGTAGTAACATCAATGATTTTAGGCTAAAAAAAAGTAAAAGTTGTTGACATCCTAAGCAGTGTGCCAGATGACTTTTGGTCTTCTATATAGGCCCCTTTCTGTGTTTGCTAAAATTGCAACAAGGGCGATGCACATGCAATTTGGATGCAGAAACCCCTCCCTTCTAATGCAGAAACCCCTCCCTTCTAATGCAGAAACCCCTCCCTTCTAATGCAGAAACCCCTCCCTTCTAATGCAGAAACCCCTCCCTTCTAATGCAGAAACCCCTCCCTTCTAATGCAGAAACCCCTCCCTTCTAATGCAGAAACCCCTCCTTCTAATGCAGAAACCCCTCCCCCCCTTCCAGAAACCCCTCCCTTCTAATGCAGAAACCCCTCCCTTCTAATGCAGAAACCCCTCCCTTCTAATGCAGAAACCCCTCCCTTCTAATGCAGAAACCCCTCCCTTCTAATGCAGAAACCCCTCCCTTCTAATGCAGAAACCCCTCCCTTCTAATGCAGAAACCACTAGTTATGGATGTTGTATATCTGCCTGGAGCAAAAAGGTGAGCAGAGATTGTAGTTTTTCCACAATGTATTCTGAATATGACAACACACTATCAGTGTAAGATCAGGATGCTACTGAAGGAACCTCACATTAATCTCTGTGTCTATTCACTAGTTCACCACCATGGGGGAAAACTCAGGGGACTTCTCATAGGCTGACAGCAGATATAGCCTCCATTTACAGGTTGCTTATGAGTGCATTTCACACTACTTTGGATTATAATTGTAAGGTTCATTTGAATGTCCTGATTAATATAACGTTTATGTTTTTGTCGAAAATGTACTACTTTATATTTAAAAACGACTTCAACCAGTAAAATTTTATTTGGCTACTATTCTAAAATGGATGACATTTTTTGAAAAATTATCTATCTTCAGACAATACCCCATAATGACATCACAATACCCCATAATGACATCACAATACCCCATAATGACATCACAGTACCCCATAAAACATTAAAAAAGTTAAGAAATGCTTGCATACCAGGGAACTTTTGGCTAAACCAACTATATCATACTACGACCAATAAGCATACTACAAACTCAATGTACGTCACAAATAGTACAGTTAGTATGAGTATTCCAACACAGCTCAGGTCTCTGGGCTGCCATTTTGTTTCTGTTTAAAACCCAGGTTGCCCCTTTAAAAAAGCCACACAACAAACAACCAATCTGCAGTTGAAACAAGAACAAAGTTGTCATTATTTTTTTACTCCAATGTTTAGAAACAAATGTCAGATTTCCCCTTTAACACCACACACATCAGTCCTACAACTGCCTCTGTTTTTAACACAGTAACGGTACCTACAGTTGAAGTCCAAAGTTTACATACACCTTAGCCAAATACATTTAATCTCATCACAATTCCTGACATTTAATCCTAGTAAAAATTCCCTGTTTTAGGTCAGTTAGAATCACCACTTTATTTTAAGAATGTGAAATGTCAAAATAATGGTAGAGAGAATTATTTATTTCAGCTTTAATTTCATCAAATTCCCAGTGGGTCAGAAGTTTACATACACTCAATTAGTATTTGGTAGCATTGCCTTTAAATTGTTTAACTTGGGTCAAACGTTTCGGGTAGCCTTCCACAAGCTCCCCACAATAAGTTGGGTGAATTTTGGCCCATTCCTCCTGACAGAGCTGGTGTAACTGAGTCAGGTTTGTAGGCCTCCTTGCTGGCACACGCCTTCTCAGTTCTGCCCACACATTTTCTATACGATTGAGGTCAGGGCTTTGTGATGGCCACTCCAATACCAGCCACAATTGTACCCGAAGACAGGAAGTGCCTATTCCTCATCTCACCAAGGATAAACTTCAACTCAATCGCCAGTACTGGCGACATCGTGTGGAATCTGTAGGCATTGTAAACTGGACGCTATCTATTTTCCCTTGCCATAGACAATACAGAGACTGGCGGAGGGATATTTTTTGTGTGTTTTTTTGTGAACAGTTTTCCTTGGGATTTTGCCTCCTACACACGTTCTGTTATAGTCACAGACATGATTTAACCAGTTTTAGAGACTTCAGAGTGTTTTCTATCCACACATACTAATCATATGCATATACTATATTCCTGGCATGAGTAGCAGGACGTTGACATTTTGCGCGATTTTTAACAAAAAGCTGCAAAAATTCGCAGCCTCTTTAAGAGGTTTTAAAGAATCCCACGGGGAGTCTTCAGACACGCCCCCAACATCAGTCAAATGGTGGTGAGGTCTGATCTTCCACCAGAGCCACGTAGTACTTTCCTACAAGGTTCGTTACACTGCTAGCTGGTAGGACTCCTTTGCTGGATTAGACTATAGCTGAGATCCCAATACCCATGTAAACATAGCTAAACATAGCTTACTGATAGATCAATGAGGTTAGATCCAATACCCAGATCCCAATACTGATAGATCAATGACTGATAGATCAATGGTTAGATCCAATACCCCATGCTAAACATAGCTTACTGATAGATCAATGAGGTTAGATCCAATACCCATGTATTGATAGATCAAACAGATCCAATACCCATGTAAACATAGCTTACTGATAGATCAATGAGGTTAGATCCAATTGTAAACATAGCTTACTGATAGATCAATGAGGTCAGATCCAAATGAGGTCAGATCCCAATACCCATGTTATTTTGACATGTAAAAAGCTTAGCGGTGGTTATTGATAGATCAATGAGGTTAGATCCAATGGAAGAAACCGTTGTTGTGCATCATCTTTCAAGATCCAATACCCATGATAATGACAAACCTGTTTAGGTAGTTGTTTCGATGGTGACTTATTTTAGTTATTTTAACCTGAAAGTGGTTATTGAAGTCGTGGTTAGAAACATCTGTTGTGGTTGGTCAAGAATACCTGATAAGACCAAACCTGTTTCTTTTTGGTTAATTTTCACTAGTAGAAACATCTGTTGGTAGAATGTGGAAAGACCCACCTCATTGGTTAATTTTCACTGTAGGAGAAACATCTGTTGGGTTGGTAGAATGTGGAAAGACCCACCTCATTGGTTAATTTTCACTGTAGGAGAAACATCTGTTGGGTTGGTAGAATGTGGAAAGACCCACCTCATTGGTTAATATTCACTGTAGTAGAAACATCTGTTGGGTTGGTAGAATGTGGTAAGACCCACCTCATTGGTTAATATTCACTGTAGTAGAAACATCTGTTGGGTTGGTAGAATGTGTAAAGACCCACCTCATTGGTTAATATTCACTGTAGTAGAAACATCTGTTGGTTGGTAGAATGTAGAAGTAGGTTTTAAATTCATACTTATTACAAATCTGCAGTTGTCTGACTATTATATTATTATTTAATGAAAGAAATGTAAAAATGCACTTTTTGTCTGGAAATAAAATAAACATTTATCTGCGTTAACCACTCCAGTCAACAGATGGCGATATGCGTTTTTCAGGCGATGCTATCAGAGTGACGTATAATGTAGTGGACGGGACGCTTCTTCAACAACATCTCGTCAGCCACCTCGGTAGCTTCCTAGCGGAAACGTTCAAGCTGTTCAGACTGCTTCGGTCTATATTTACTTCTGTATTTGGAACATAATTCTGTCTTTTAACTAGTTTTCCCCCATTTCATGTCATATTTCCGTTTAGTCAGGTAACGGTAGCTGGCTTGATAAATGAGCCTATCACTAGGCTAGTCGCTAACTAGCTAGGTTAGCTGGCTAACATCCCCGACCATGAGCTCAGCAAGCTGCTGCCCTCCTGCTAAAAAAGAGGTCTGCTGGAAGGAGAAAGAAGGTATTTGGCTGAACGTTGTCGTGAAAGAGGAGAATGAAGAGGAGGATGTCACAGTAAACGAAGAAGTAGAGGGTGAGGCTGTTACACAGAAAGAAGAGGAAGAAAACGATGATACTTTATTTGGAGTGAATGAAGGAGAGATAACTGTCATATTGAAGGAGGAGGAGAGGGAAGAAGAGGAGGAGACAGAAGATCTGAGGAACACCAGTAAGTCCTGTCTTGAAAATAGTTGTTGAACTGATACGTGGTTTTAAAACGTCATTCTACTCTAGTTCTGAGCTTAAATGCCGTGTTTTAATGTAGGAATTGATAAAGCTACACTGTTTGAAGCACTTATTCAATCTTCCATAATAAAAAATACTGTTAAAATCGATTTGCATTTAATTTTCGTGTTATCAAATGTACTTTATCATTGCTTAGAGTTCAATACTGCAATTTGGACTGTACTAAACATACAATGACATTCTAGACCATTCTATAGGCTGCGGTCTCTGACTAAGAACCACACAGAGACCTGCATTTTGTAGTGGCTTTAATAACACTTGTGAAAATGACATTTTTTCAGGTGATTGAGTTGGATCTACTCTAGATTAGGTAGTCATAGGATGGTTTTATCATCATGAGGTTTCATTCAGGTCTCTGTTTAATTAAATCATCTGTTTGTCTTTGACAAAAGAGAGACCAGTTCTCCTTCTGTTACAGCAGGAAGAGTCCTTATCAGACCCCTAGAGTGTCCAAACCAGCAGGACAACATCACTGCTCCCAGTGTGGAAAGAGTTTTACTCAGTTAGGGAGCCTCTGACTAAGAAATACACACTGCATTTTGAGAACTTCAGGTGATTGAGGGCTAAACGTCTTACTCCCAATGACATTCTAGACCACTATAGGCCTCTCTGACTAAGAACCACACAGAACATTTTGTTTGTGTGAAAAGTGACTTCAGGTGATTGAGGGATCTAGTCTAGATTAAACGTCATAGGAAGTTTTATCATGTGGAGGTTTCATTCAGGTCTCTGTTTAATTAAATCATCTGTTTGTCTTTGACAGTTAGGACCAGACTCTCACATGACAGCAGGAATACACACTGAAACCAGAAGCGTCCAAACCACTGTTCCCTCCCAGTGTGGAAAGAGTTTTACCCAGTTAGGGAGCCTGAGAACACATAAGAGAATACACACTGGAGAGAAGCCTTACCACTGTTCCCAATGTGGAATGACGTTTACCCAGTTAGGGAGCCTGAGAACACATAAGAGAATACACACTGGAGAGAAGCCTTACCACTGTTCCCAATGTGGAATGACGTTTACCCAGTTAGGGAGCCTGCAAACGCATGAGAGGGGACACACAGGGGAAAAGCTTTTCCAATGTTCCCATTGTGGAAAGAGTTTTGGCCAGGTAGGAAACCTGAACAAGCATGAGAGGACACACACAGGTAAGAAGATGTACCGCTGCTCCCAGTGTGGAGAGAGATTTACCCGGTTAAGGTACCTGAAAGAGCATGAAGGAATACATACAAATACACAGGAGGAGAAGACATACCACTGCTCTCATTGTGGAAAGACATTTTCCCAGTCAGAGAACCTGAAAACACATGAGAGAATCGAGAGGCTGTGTTCTGACTTGTGTTTTTGACTGAGAATGTGTGTGTTTGTTTGGGCTGTCAGACTTGAGTTCACTTTGTGTAATGTTAGTGCACTATTTTTAATTGTGATTAATCCATTGTCTGAAAGGGTTAAAAACACACTGAAAACATCCAGAATACATCCTATATACAGCTACAATCTACAATGCCATGTAAACACAAGATGACATTGAGGTTAAATAAAGTGTGATTTATCAATGGAACATATTTTGACACGTCCACTGTGTGTCTCTGTAGAGTCATAATATCCATAACAACTAGAGGTCAAACAGGGAGATGGTTCCATTCATTTTCCCCACAGGGCTGTGTTTTGTTTAGACTCACCCTGGTGTGATGTTTTGATAACCATGTAAACCTCTCTGGGACAAGGTGACTGAGGACACAGTGTGTTGTCAATTTATTGTCATGTTTTTAAAATGGTATAACTGCCTTTATTTTAGCTGGACCCCAGGAAGAGTAGCTGCTGCCTTGGCAGGAACTAATGGGGATCCATATTAAACCCCAGGAAGAGTAGCTGCTGCCTTGGCAGGAACTAATGGGGATCCATATTAAACCCCAGGAAGAGTAGCTGCTGCCTTGGCAGGAACTAATGGGGATCCATAATAAACCCCAGGAAGAGTAGCTGCTGCCTTGGCAGGAACTAATGGGGATCCATAATAAACCCCAGGAAGAGTAGCTGCTGCCTTGGCAGGAACTAATGGGGATGTCTCTCTCTACTCTCGGATTTGAAAATGCTAATTAGCATCAAAGTAGACAACATGCAAGCCTACAAATCCCTGCAAGCTCAGTTCATAGAATTGTCCATTGAAATAAATGTTGACAATTTAATCGTTGCTACTTTAATATATAATAATCAACTTTAATGAAATAAATGAAAAATAAACTGTTTGGTTCCTCAACTGCGTTGCCCCTCCAGTCAGCAGATGGCGATGTGCGTCTTTTAGGTTCAGGCGACGCTGCCAGTGTGACGTATAATCTAGTGGACGGGACGCTCCTTCAACAACAACAGTTAGACACCTCGGTAGCTTTATAGCAAACATAGCTACAACATTCACTCTCTTTACACTGTTTTGGTGTATATTAGTCGCTGTGTATTAAACACACTTCTGTCGTATGTACGTGTTGGCCCATTTAATTATATATTTACGTTGTTTGTCAGCTAGCTGGTTTGCTAAATTAGCTTAGAGCTAGGCTAGTTGCTAATGCTAGCTAGAGAACATCTCCGACCATGAGTTCACTAAGCTGCTCTCCTCCTGCTAAAGAAGAGGAGGTCTTCTGGACGGAGAAAGAAGCTCTCCTGAAAGAGGAGGAGGAAGAGAAGGATGTTACAATACAAAAACAAGTAGAGGGTGCTGTTAGGCTGTTACCGTGAAAGAAGAAGAGAAAGATTTCAGTGGAAGAAAAGGAAGACTCGTTCAGAGTGAAAGAGGAGGAGGATGTTACAGTAAAAGAAGAGGAAGCGGAGAGAGAGGAGGATGCAGTTTATGGAGTGAAAGAGGAGGAGGATGTTACAGTAAAAGAAGAGGAAGCGGAGAGAGAGGAGGATGCAGTTTATGGAGTGAAAGAGGAGGAGGATGTTACAGTAAAAGAAGAGGAAGCGGAGAGAGAGGAGGATGCAGTTTATGGAGTGAAAGAGGAGGAGGATGTTACAGTAAAAGAAGAGGAGGCGGAGAGAGAGGAGGATGCAGTTTATGGAGTGAAAGAGGAGGAGGATGGAGAGTAAAGAAGAGGAGGAGGATGCAGTTTATGGAGTAAAAAGAGGAGAGGAGGATGGGGAGATGACTGTCACATAAAAGAAGAAAAAGGAGGAGGATGCAGTTTATGGAGTGAAAGAGGAGGAGGGGGGATGACTGTCACATCGAAAAAGGAGGAGGAGGACGAAGAGGGGGAAACTGGATATCTGGGCCCGGTTTCCCCAACGCATCTTAAGGCATCCTATGGTTCTGACGGTGAACTCAGCCATAAGATGGTTTTGGGAAACCGGGCCGTGATTAACACTAGTAAGTACTGTCTTAAAAACAGAGGCACAAACTCTGCAGTTGTTGAACTGATGTGTGGTGTTAAAGGGGAAATATGTAATTGCTACATTTATATTATTTATAGCCATTGATTCTTGAAGAATATAACACAAACCTCATGAGCTTAGTTCAACTGTTGTACCCCATCAGAACCCCAAATAAGATTTTTTACTCCAATGTTTAGAAACAATGTAAATCAACACTGTAGAGCCTCAACATGGTTAAAACTATCATGTTGATTTCATGGATGGTCAGTCCTTGCATCCGTAGGTCTGTCTATGAATTTGAGAGTAGTTACATTTCTCCAGATTGGTTGATCGATTGATTTGGCTTATTTAACGACCTTTATAAATGTAAATGCATCTCTCCAAAATGTAGCTGACTGTCTTCTGCAGGTTGTCCTCTAACCAGGGAGGTAAAATATATCTCCCATTTCCATGTGTTTTTTTAGTCGTGTTAGTTTCAACAGCACCAACAACCTGATTTGTCCGATAACCTGTGATACTTAATACTTATTTTCCACCATAATTTGCAAATAAATTCATTAAAAATCCTACAATGTGATTTTCTGGATTTTTTTTCTCATTTTGTCTGTCATAGTTGAAGTGTACCTATGATGAAAATTACAGGCCTCTCTCATCTTTTTAAGTGGGAGAACTTGCACAATTGGTGGCTGACTAAATACTTTTTTGCCCCACTGTACACTAAATACATGTAATATAGCCTATCCAGTCTGATCCTTACATAACATTATAACCACTACCCTGCTGCCCCAATAATACACTATATACAACAACAGTAGTGACACATGGTTAGGTAGGACACAAGATATCTGTTAGATAGGAACAACAGTAGTGATACATGGTTAGGTAGGACACAAGATATCTGTTAGATAGGAACAACAGTAGTGACACATGGTTAGGTAGGACACAAGATATCTGTTAGATAGGAACAACAGTAGTGACACATGGTTAGGTAGGACACAAGATATCTGTTAGATAGGAACAACAGTAAGTGACAAACCCTCAATGTGAAGTGATATTAATCCATATACAGAGCACAAGTACAAACTTTTATATAAACCTTTTACAGGTAGTAAGAAAATAAACATGGTTAATATTTCACAAGATCCCCTGTTAGTAAATCACCTGCTGGTAATAACTAGCGGGACATTGTAGTAGAGACCGACGGTGCTCGTTAGATATTAACACGGCTGGCTAAGACAGCAACAACAGTAGTTCACTGGCTGAAATAGGTCACAATTCATGAACGGATAAATAAATATCTACAGAGCCACAGCTATTGACTTTAGGATATATGAACCAGTTTTCCAAACCACTATTGTGTTATACAGTTTGAACCAGTGTTTATGTCCAGAGGAACAGGACTCCAACCTGTTAGATCAGAATATCTGTCAGACTGAGGAGCGGGCAGACCAACTTCCCAAATAGGGGAGAAGCACTCAAAACACACTAGTTGTTCTTTCAAAGGAAATTATACAAAAATGGTTAGGTCCGAAGACCTCTCGTATTATCAACTACTACAATGGCAGCAAATATCTTAATGAATTCAGTAACACATAATGAAAGGAAACGTTATTTATATCACCCCTTTTCCTGAGGTGAATGGTTTCACCCACGACTCTCCCGGAACTGAGGCTTTGACATCAACAGTTTCACTTTGTTCCACCTTTGGTGAGCAAAACAGCATAACGTAGCTAAATACAATCCTCCATTATCTGTTCATATCTAAATACATTTTAAGGTTTGGTCTATTCCATTGAAATTGTCAAACTGAACATTACATTAACATGGTTAGCAGATGTTATTGGTCACATACACTAAATACAGATGTTATTGGCACAATTCCATGCTAATAGTTGGGCAGATGTTACAGATGTATTGGTCACATACACATGGTTAGCAGATGTTATTGGTCACATACACATGGTTAGCAGATGTTATTGGTCACATACACATGGTTAGCAGATGTTATGGTCACATACATGGTTAGCAGATGTTATTGGTCACATACACATGGTTAGCAGATGTTATTGGTCACATACACATGGTTAGCAGATGTTATTGGTCACATACACATGGTTAGCAGATGTTATTGGTCACATACACATGGTTAGCAGATGTTATTGGTCACATACACATGGTTAGCAGATGTTATTGGTCACATACACATGGTTAGCAGATGTTATTGGTCACATACACATGGTTAGCAGATGTTATTGGTCACATATACATGGTTAGCAGATGTTATTGGTCACATACACATGGTTAGCAGATGTTATTGGTCACATACACATGGTTAGCAGATGTTATTGGTCACATACACATGGTTAGCAGATGTTATTGGTCACATACACATGGTTAGCAGATGTTATTGGTCACATACACATGGTTAGCAGATGTTATTGGTCACATACACATGGTTAGCAGATGTTATTGGTCACATACACATGGTTAGCAGATGTTATTGTGAATGTAGCGAAATGCTTATATAAAAAAAGTAAGAAATAATACATAATAAAAGTAAATATTGCCCAGTTTCCTGAGGACTTGAAGCGAAGCTGCCATCTCTACAGGCACCATCTAGGAACGGTGTGTCGTGTAGAATAGGAAAACCTTCACTGAAACTTCAGCCTGTATTCAACTGAAACGACCAAATCAAACTATGGTGGAGCCGCAGAAGCACTTCGGTGCAGGGTGTTTATTTACATAGTGATTCAGAAAGGAACTGTCCTGCCATAAAAGTATACATTATGGGGACAGCTAAACAGTGCCCCCCCCCTCCCATCTGAACATACCCAAATCGTTAATTAAGCCATTACAAAGATCAAAGCCTACATTTTTTTCCTCAGCTAAAGATATCACAAATTATCTCACTTGAACCTTTGCATATTTAATACTTTTGCATAAACCCTTCGCTACTGACATGGTGTCTTCCAATACACCCATTCACATGAATGTGTCATTTGGGACAGGCACTACAAAGCCAGCCTGAATGCCGTAGGTCTGGTCCTTGGTGTGGAAAAGGGAGAGGGAGAGGAGGAGGAGGACCGTGAGATGGCAGAAGCAGAAATATATTTTGAAGTTGAAAGTCCAAGAATGGAACAAAAAGGGCTCACATATTGAAGAAAACGAGCCTGATGAATCGTTGCTTGTTGGAGAAGGTTTTTCGATGGAAATGGATGTTCAGTTGGGAAAACCTTTAGAAGTCAGGAGGATGTTGAAGAAGGTGTGGAATTGTGGATGCAGTCATAGTAACCAGGAGTGGTATGGTGTTGATATCATGTCGTCATAGTAACCAGGAGTGGTATGGTGTTGATATCATGTAGTCATAGTAACCAGGAGTGGTATGGTGTTGATATGGTGTAGTCATAGTAACCAGGAGTGGTATGGTGTTGATATGGTGTAGTCATAGTAACCAGGAGTGGTATGGTGTTGATATCATGTCGTCATAGTAACCAGGAGTGGTATGGTGTTGATATGGTGTAGTCATAGTAACCAGGAGTGGTAACCAGGAGTGGTATGGTGTTGTGTAGTCATAGTAACCAGGAGTGGTATGGTGTTGATATGGTCTAGTCATAGGTGTTGTATATGATATTGTGTAGTCATAGTAACCAGTAAGTGGTATGGTGTTGATATGGTGTAGTCATAGTAACCATGGAGAATGTAGCTGTTTATGTTATTGACCCCTATGAATGTAGCTATTATTGACCCCTGGTATATTGACCCCTATGGAGAATGTAGCTGTTTATCTGTATTATTGACCCCTATGGAGAATGTAGCTGTTTATCTGTATTATTTTATGTCTGTTTATCTGTATCATTGACCCCTATGGAGAATGTAGCTGTTTATCTGTATTATTGACCCCTATGGAGAATGTAGCTGTTTATCTGTATTATTGACCCCTATGGAGAATGTAGCTGTTTATCTGTATTATTGACCCCTATGGAGAATGTAGCTGTTTATCTGTATTGTATTGTCTGTGTTTGATGAGTATTTACCACTATATGTAAAGTTGGGATATATAAGATACGCCATAAGATGGAAATGAAAGTTTCATATTCCTGATTTCCCAGAATTCCCTGTTAGGGTGAAAGAGGTTGAGGAGTCAAGGATCAGGGCTGTACAGTAAGTCTCCTATGTGGAGGTGATGAAGAGAGTTGAAGGGAAAAGAGGCCACAGTTCTGAAGAAGAGATGGAGGTGGATGAACCACAACCAGTTGTAAATGTTGTACGTCAATCAAGTGATCTGGATGCACTTATTGTGGAGAAGGTGGATTTTGTAGCATTTACAGCCACAGTTATTAATTGTACTGCAGAAGTGTACAAGAAGTTGGAAATCATTATAACTGCAGCCGATAAGTTTTTGGGCCTCCAAGACTTACGGCAGAAGGACTTCAAGGACGACTGTCACCAGGAAATGTCCCTCCATCACAGGATCCTTCTGAGCCTGGACCTGATTAAAATAGAAAAGCAGGCTGATTTACTTTAATTAACATGATAGTTTGTATGGAATTTGTCATTTTATTTTTGTTGATTAAATGTTTATCCTGTTTGGAGACGTATTATCCACCTGAAACGTAGGTGGCAGAATGAACATATTGTTGCGAACACAATTATACCATAGAAGAAGAATCTCGCGTCCTTCTTCCAGCAAACCCGGAAGTTACAGAGACCGAGAGAGGAACAGAAACAATCACACAGAGCGCTACTCCAAAACATTGATAAGTACAATAAACGTCACATGAATAAAACATGAATGATTTTCTGCCTCATCCTTGTACCATATTGTTACTGAAGGGAGGTAATAATAATGTGTGTATTGTATGAACTGAGATCGCTAAATTAACTGTGTGTCGACACATTGCTGACGGAGCTGAAAACGGAGCAGGGAGGAGGTGTGTTAGTTTACCAAATGCTGTCCGCGGACAGTGACTGACTTCTCCGTCAAACGGTGATCATGTATTGGGCCTGTAGCTTACTGCACAAAACTCATTGCTACAGTAATGTTTTTAATTGGTTAATGTTGTATAGGTGTACGTTTTTTAAGTCGTGTTATAAAGAAAAGCTGATTGGTAGATCTCGGCTTGCATTTTGACTCAAAGGTTGGTGACGACTGTTCTAGTTTTCCCTGTTAACACCATCAACGTGTCCCTTTCCCTGTTAACACCATCAACGTGTCCCTTTACTCTGGTAAACGTGATCAATGGAATATTATCCACTTTCACTGCAACAAACCAAACTAAACCAACTATGTAAGAGATGTTGTAGACAGGACGCATCGGAGTAGGATTCTATTGCATTGACACGACTCATCCTGTCCTCGACACAGACCGGTGCGGCAGAACCAATCAGAGCTGCAGTAGGACTACATGCAAATAGAGCATTGCCATATATGGATCTGTTCCAGTTACTTTGAACTGGACTGTGTTTACAGCTGTAGGAGTAGGATTCTATTGCATTGACACGACTCATCCTGTACTCGACACAGACCGGTGCGGCAGAAAATCCAGTCAGTAAAAAGCTATTTGTCTTAAAGGGGCAGTGTTGTATTTTGGGACATACTTTCATAAGCTTGCATCAAACACAAAAGCATTTTCAGTCATCTCTTTGTCTGAAGGAGAAGTGGATAAACAGGTTAATGTCAAGCCCTGCATGTTTCTTTCAAAAGTCTCATAGGATGTAGGTCTACGTTGAACACCACACATTGGCTGCTACTGTAGACTGAATGACAGAACAGCTGTTTCCATGTTCAAATGTTATGGGATGTATTTTCTCCATAGTTTTTGATGGTAGGTCACTCTGGTAGATCTACATTATGATCAAATAGCCACAGTAGCCCACTTGTCCACTGTTAACTGTAAGTTAAAGGGGGTACAGCCTCAGTGTTCACAGTAAACACACACTGGAAGTTGCACAGAATTTTCACAACATTACAGTTTGCGCTCAACAGACCTGAAATCTGCTCAGTGACGGAGAAAGTTAGAGGGAACATTGGTGATGATGTCATGCATCTGACTGTTGTATATTCAGTGTGTCAATGATTGATTGTATCTGTCTCTATGTAAATGAATGAGAGTATATATTATGTTTTATATTGGTCTCATGTTAGAGTATGGGAGGGGTGTAGATGCTAGAGGTCTGTGACCTGAGTCAAGATCAACAGGCCTGATGCTACATGTCAGGAAG
This sequence comes from Oncorhynchus tshawytscha, assembly GCF_018296145.1. Taxonomy (NCBI): domain Eukaryota; kingdom Metazoa; phylum Chordata; class Actinopteri; order Salmoniformes; family Salmonidae; genus Oncorhynchus; species Oncorhynchus tshawytscha. The sequence continues at coordinate 6,076,665 of NC_056443.1, read as the reverse complement.
AGAGAGAGAACGAGAGAGGAGCAGAGAGAGAGGAGGGGGGGGAGAAAGGGAGGGAGGTGTCAAAAGACAGAGGACTGACATAGTAACATACAGTCAACTGAATATAGTCAACAGTCAACCAGTAACCTCTTCCACTATTGGCTCAGCTCAGCTTGACCCCTGACCTATGGAACTGAGCGATTGATTGAGAAAACAAAAACAGACAAAAGCAAATGTATTAAATGATATATAAACTCCTCTGCAGAGAGATGTTCATCTTTCCACATTGTGACTTTTGTGGTGAGGTCTTGTTGAGAAATGTCACACCATTTCTCAGTGCTCAATGTCACAACACTGTTTCTCAAGAGATCCACAACCATTTGTCCTGCTCGTCTCTCACAGTTTAGTTCAGTCTACTGCTAAATAACAGGATATGGAGAAACAGCATTTGGCTGTGAGTCCAGAACCATGAGTCAGTCATGTAGACAAAGGGGAAGTGTTCTAGCAGAGGGAGCAAGTCTCATCAATACATAGATACACTAGATAAACACTATAACATACTATAATTAAATACATAGATACACTAGATAAACACTATAACATACTATAATTAAATACATAGATACACTAGATAAACACTATAACATATTATAATTAAATACATAGATACACTAGATAAACACTATAACATACTATAATTAAATACATAGATACACTAGATAAACACTATAACATACTATAATTAAATACATAGATACACTAGATAAACACTATAACATACTATAATTAAATACATAGATACACTAGATAAACACTATAACATACTATAATTAAATACATAGATACACTAGATAAACACTATAACATACTATAATTAAATACATAGATACACTAGATAAACACTATAACATACTATAATTAAATACATAGATACACTAGATAAACACTATAACATACTATAATTAAATACATAGATACACTAGATAAACACTATAACATATTATAATTAAATACATAGATACACTAGATAAACACTATAACATACTATAATTAAATACATAGTAGATAAACACTATAACATATTATAATTAAATACATAGATACACTAGATAAACACTATAACATACATAATTAAATACATAGATACACTAGATAAACCTATAACATACTATAATTAAATACATAGATACACTAGATAAACAGAGGGGCCTATAATTAAATACATAGGATACACTAGATAAACAGATAACATATATAATTAAATACATATATACACTAGATAAACAGAGGGGCCTATAATTAAATACATAGATACACTAGATAAACACATAACATATTATAATTACAGAGGGCCATAGAGGACAGAGGGGCCATAGAGGAGCAGAGGGGCCATAATTAAATACATAGATAGCAGAGGGGCCATAACATAGCTAGAGGGGCCATTAGTTTAAAGGAACAGATAACCATTAAATACAGAGGGGATAGCTAGAGGGGCCATAAGCAGACAGGGTTAAATACAGAGGAACAGGGGCCATAGAGGGGAGAGCAGCAGAGGGGCCATTTTGGAGCAGAGGGGCCATAGAGGAGCAGAGGGGAGCAGAGGGGCCATAGTGGAGCAGAGGGGCCAGTGGAGCAGAGCCAGAGGGGCCTGGGCCATAGCTGGAGCAGAGGGGCCATAGAGGAGCAGAGGGGCCATAGAGGAGCAGAGGGGCCATAGAGGAGCAGAGGGCCATAGAGGAGCAGAGGGGCCATATGGAGCAGAGGGAGTGGAGCAGAGGGGTAGAGGAGCAGAGGGGCCATAGAGGAGCAGAGGGGCCATAGAGGAGCAGAGGGGCCATAGAGGAGCAGAGGGGCCATAGAGGAGCAGAGGGGCCATAGAGGAGCAGAGGGGCCATAGTGGAGCAGAGGGGCCATAGTGGAGCAGAGGGGCCATAGTGGAGCAGAGGAGCAGAGGGGCCATAGTGGAGCAGAGGGGCCATAGTGGAGCAGAGGGGCCATAGTGGAGCAGAGGGGCCATAGAGGAGCAGAGGGGCCATAAAGCAAGAGGGGCCATAGTGGAGCAGAGGGGCCATAGTGGAGCAGAGGGGCCATGGAGCAGACAGCCTCACCCAGAAGACATCTAGAGACAAAGCAGAGATGGGGGGCCAAGGAAACGGAGCAGACACACATTATCCATAATGAGCAGAGCTGGAGGCCTCTCTGTGTGCAGCTCTCTGAGGGGCCATATCTGGAGCAGAGGGGCCATGACAGCTGAGGGACACAGAGAGAGGTCTGTTTTCATTCTAGAAACCAGGGCAGAGGATAAGAGGGGCCATAGTGGATAAACAGGGTCTTTAAACTGCAGAGGGGCCATAGTGGAGACAGAGGGAAGCCTGTCTTTCTAGTGACAAAGCAGAGGGGCCATAATTGAGCAAGGGGGCCATAAATTGATACCATAATGTAAATACAGTGGAAGACTTGTGGTTAGGCCCTCTGTGTGCAGAACATACCATCTTTAAATACAGCCCAACACAGGATGCTCAGATTGCACTGTAAAGACTTAGCCATAACATATTTGGCAGAGATAGACACTGAGGCCTTTGTTTAAATACAAGAGTACAGCAGATAACACTGTTCACAGCAGATTTTGACATGAGGGTTCCAGAAAACACATCTACACTGTATTCTATCCAAATCATATCTTAATTTTAAATCACGTTTTTGATTATTCCTTGACTAGCAACAAGAGCAAGGGCCTACTCTGTTTCTAGTCAGAGGCCAAAAGGCTTCTAACAGCATTTTGAGATTCCAACATTTGCAGAGGGGCCTAGCTTTTCAACCAACACTGTATAGGGAGCAAGGTACCCCTGTGGAGCAGAGGGCCACTGTTGAGTCCCCTAATATAGCCTCTCAGACAGTTGCTTGAGGGTTTAGAGCCTCCACCTGAGCAGAGGGTCATAGCTGACTCCTGAGGGGCCATGCAGGGTTAGCCTCCCCAGGTACCCCCTGAGGACAGAGGTTCTGCACAGCTCTGCAGAGGGGTACCCTGTGTTATAGCCTCCCATTGTACCCCTGTTTGACTCTATACCCCTGTATAGCCTGGGCTCTGTACCAGTACCCCTGTATATAGCCTCCACATTGACTGTACCACACATTGACTCTGTACCAGTCTATCCCTGTATCTAGCCTCCACATTGACTCTGTACCAGTACCCCTGTATATAGCCTCCACATTGACTCTGTACCAGTACCCCCCCCTGTGACCATATGAGCCTCCACATCACATTGACTCTGTATGTTAGATCTTTGACTCTCTATCAGTACCCCTGTATATAGCCTAACATGACTCTGTACCAGTTTTATATAGCCTCACATTTTGATTATTCCTTATTGCCTCCACACTTAAGTACCCAACACTGTACTATAGCCTCCAGCGCCATTGACTCTGTACCAGTACCCCTGTATATAGCCTCCACATTGACTCTGTACCAGTAGATCAATACCCCTGTATATAGCCTCCACATTGACTCTGTACCAGTACCCCTGTATATAGCCTCCACATTGACTCTGTACCAGTACCCCTGCATAAAGCCTCCACATTGACTCTGTACCAGTACCCCTGTATAGTCCACATTGACTCTGTCGGTACCCCTGTATATAGCCTCCACATTGACTCTGTACCAGTACCCCTCCACCCTTTTATCCTCCTATTGACTCTCAGCCTCCACATTGACTCTGTACCAGTACCCCTGTATATAGCCTCCACATTGACTCTGTACCAGTACCCCTGTATATAGCCTCCACATTGACTCTGTACCAGTACCCCTGTATATAGCCTCCACATTGACTCTCAGTACCCCCTGTATATAGCCTCCACATTGACTCTGTACCAGTACCCCTGTATATAGCCTCCACATTGACTCTGTACCAGTACCCCTGTATATAGCCTCCACATTGACTCTGTACCAGTACCCCTGTATATAGCCTCCACATTGACTCTGTACCAGTACCCCTGTATATAGCCTCCACATTGACTCTGTACCAGTACCCCTGTATATAGCCTCCACATTGACTCTGTACCAGTACCCCTGTATATAGCCTCCACATTGACTCTGTACCAGTACCCCTGTATATAGCCTCCACATTGACTCTGTACCAGTACCCCTGTATATAGCCTCCACATTGACTCTGTACCAGTACCCCTGTATATAGCCTCCACATTGACTCTGTACCAGTACCCCTGTATATAGCCTCCACATTGACTCTGTACCAGTACCCCTGTATATAGCCTCCACATTGACTCTGTACCAGTACCCCTGTATATAGCCTCCACATTGACTCTGTACCAGTACCCCTGTATATAGCCTCCACATTGACTCTGTACCAGTACCCCTGTATATAGCCTCCACATTGACTCTGTACCAGTACCCCTGTATATAGCCTCCACATTGACTCTGTACCAGTACCCCTGTATATAGCCTCCACATTGACTCTGTACCAGTACCCCTGTATATAGCCTCCACATTGACTCTGTACCAGTACCCCTGTATATAGCCTCCACATTGACTCTGTACCAGTACCCCTGTATATAGCCTCCACATTGACTCTGTACCAGTACCCCTGTATATAGCCTCCACATTGACTCTGTACCAGTACCCCTGTATATAGCCTCCACATTGACTCTGTACCAGTACCCCTGTATATAGCCTCCACATTGACTCTGTACCAGTAGCCTCCACATTGACTCTGTACCAGTACCCCTGTATAGCCTCCACATTGACTCTGTACCAGTACCCCTGTATATAGCCTCCACATTGACTCTGTACCAGTACCCCTGTATATAGCCTCCACATTGACTCTGTACCAGTGACATTGACTCTGTACCAGTACCCCTGTATATAGCCTCCCATTGACTCTGTACCAGTACCCCTGTATAGCCTCCACATTGACTCTGTACCCCTGTATCTGTATAGTACCCCTCATATAGCCTCCACATTGACTCTGTACCAGTACCCCTGCCTCCACATTGACTCTGTACCAGTACCCTCCACCACATTGACTCTGTACCAGTACCCCTGTATATAGCCTCCACATTGACTCTGTACCAGTACCCCTGTATATAGCCCCCTGTATATAGCCTCCACATTGACTCTGTACCAGTACCCCCTGTATAGCCTCCACATTGACTCTGTACCAGTACCCCCTGTATATAGCCTCCACATTGACTCTGTACCAGTACCCCTGACTCTGTATAGCCTCCACATTGACTCTGTACCAGTACCCCCTGTATATAGCCTCCACATTGACTCTGTACCAGTACCCCCTGTATATAGCCTCCACACTGACTCTGTACCAGTACCCCCTGTATATAGCCTCCACATTGACTCTGTACCAGTACCCCTGTATATAGCCTTCACATTCTCCTGCTCTAACATGAAACCTCATCAGTACTCATTTTGGGTGCTGGTACTGTTTATATTGAGGTGCTGGAACATTAAGCCAATATTCTATAAGAGGTGAACAGTAGAAAGTTAAGAGGTGATATTACAGCACACACTACAGTTGAAGTCGGAAGTTTACATACACCTTAGCCAAATACATTTAAACTCCGTTTTTCACAATTCCTGACATTTAACAACTTTATTTTAAGAATGTGAAATGTCAGAATAATAATGCTGCCACCCCCGTGCTTCACGGTTGGGATGGTGTTCTTCGGATTGCAAGCCTGCCCCTTTTTCCTCCAAACATCACGATGGTCATTATGGCCAAACAGTTCTATTTTTGTTTCATCAGAACAGAGGACATTTCTCCACAAAGTATGATCTTTGTCCCCATGTACAGTTGCAAAATGTCTGGCATTTTAATGACAGTTTTGGAGCAGTGGCTTCTTCCTTGCTGAGCGGCCATTCAGGTTATGTCGATATAGGACTCATTTTTACTGTGGATATAGATACTTTTGTACCTGTTTCCTCCAGCATCTTCACAAGGTCATTTGCTGTTATTCTGGGATTGATTCGCACTTCTCGCACCAAAGTACGTTTATCTCTAGGAGACAGAACGTGTCTCCTTCCTGAGCGGTATGACGGCTGCGTGGTCCCATGGTGTTTATACTTGCGTACTATTGTTTGTACAGATGAACGTGGTACCTTCAGGCGTTTGGAAATTGCTTCCAAGGATGAACCAGACTTGTGGAGGTCTACATTTTCCCATTATGTCAAGCAAAGAAGGACTGAGGTTGAAGGTAGGCCTTGAAATACATCAACAGGTACACCTCCAATTGACCTCCAATTGACAAATTATGTCAATTAGCCTATCAGAAGCTTCTAAAGCCATGACATCATTTTCTGGAAATTTCCAAGCTGTTTAAAGGCACAGTCAACTTAGTGTATGTAATCTTCTGACCCACTGGAATTGTGATACAGTGAATTATAAGTGAAATAATCTCCGTAAACAATTGTTGGAAGAATTACCTGTGTCATGCACAAAGTAGATGTCCTTACCGACTTGCCAAAACTGTAGTTTGTTAACAAGAGATTTGTGGAGTGGTTGAAAAATGTGTTTTAATGACTTCAACCTAAGTGTATGTAAACTTCCAACTACAACTGTATGTGAAACTTTGCTGCTCTGCCAGCAGTTTCCTGTAGGGTTCTTCAGAACAGATCAGTTTGCTGTATTTAGCTGAGTTCAACCACTGTTCAACCACTGATCTGAGAAAAGTTTTTCACACCATTGAAATAAGGAAGTAATGAGAGACGAGTCAAAAAGCCGAGCAGTATGTTCCAGTCTTCAGTCCTCTCTACATGACAGCAGACTGTGGAGCCCCAGTTAGAGACAGATATGATACCTGCAGTGGTACTGATGACCCTGTTGTGGAGCACAGGTAGGATGCTCTTATACTGCTGTACACTTGTGACAGTTACTGAGATATGTTTTGATATTTTAAGATATATTATAATTTGCAGGGTTAGTAAAACAACATACAACTGGAAGCAGACAGTAAAAATGTGTCTCAAAGCAGGACAATGATGTGATCACCTGTAAATGTACTTTACTGTAGTCTAACTGTCCATCTGGGGACAGGCACTAATGTCAGTTAAGTTGTGATGGTGTCATGCATCTGACTGTTGTATATTCAGTGTGTCAATGATTGACTGTATCTGTCTCTATGTAAATGAAAGAGTAAAGAGTATAATTGATGTATTATATTTAATATTGGTGTTATGTTAGAGTAGGAGAAGGGGGAGTGTAGATGGCAGAGGTCTGTGACCTGAGTTAAGATCAACAGGCCTGATGCTACATGTCAGGAAGAGAGAGAGAGAGAGAGAGGGGGTGGGGGGGAGGAGCAGAGAGGAGGGGGTGGGGAGGGAGAGAGAGAGAGAGGAGGGGGAGGAGGTGGGGAGGGGGGGTGGGGAGGGCAGAGGAGAGAGAGAGGAGGGGAGGAGACAGAGTATACCCAAGGGAAGGAGGGGGTGAGGAGGACAGAGGAGAGAGAGAGAGGAGGGAGGGGAGGGGAGGGCAGAGGAGAGAGAGAGGAGGGGAGGAGACAGAGTATAGCTGAGGGAGGAGGGGGTGGGGAGGGGTGGGGAGAGACAGAGGAGGGAGAGGAGGGGGGGGGGGGGAGGAGAGAGAGAGAGGAGGGGAGGAGACAGAGTATAGCTGAGGGAAGGAGGCATGATGAGGGTGCTGCAGCTCCCCCACAAAAATAAAACAAAACACAAATATGTCATTTATAATTTTTTGTAAACTTCCGAGAACATTTTTTCACCCTAGTGGTCCAGTACTGTATCAGCGGTTTGATACAGCCTTCTGTTGGGAGCCAAAAATAAACTTTTTGCTTTTAGGGGCGGCAGGTAGCCTAGTGGTTAAAGTGTTGGGCCAGTAACTGAAAGGTTGCAAGATCGAATCCCTGAGCTGACAAGGTAGAAATCTGTTGTTCTGCCCATGAATAAGGTAGTTAACCCACTGTTCCTAGTTTGTCAATGTAAATATGAATTTGTTCTTAGCTGACTTGCCTAGTAAAATAAAACAATAGGACTACATCATCATCCTCTGTCTGCATCCTAATCCCTACCTGTAGTCTACCTACCTCTGGTATAATGCATTTCCACCTCTCACTCCATCAGTGTTGCTCTGTCTGCATCCTAATCCCTACCTGTAGTCTACCTACCTCTGGTATAATGCATTTCCACCTCTCACTCCATCAGTGTTGCTCTGTCTGCATCCTAATCCCTACCTGTAGTCTACCTACCTCTGGTATAATGCATTTCCACCTCTCACTCCATCAGTGTTGCTCTGTCTGCATCCTAATCCCTACCTGTAGTCTACCTACCTCTGGTATAATGCATTTCCACATCTCTCCATCAGTGTTGCTTGTCCATCTTCCTGAATTAAAAGATGAACAGATCAATATTGTTGGCATAACATCATTAAATATTGCTAAATTATTTAGTTATAGTATAGGATGTAGGGCTGTTTTTAGTATGTAATGAGCACCCAGATGCTGCGTATTCAACACAATAATATCAGACAGACCAGCTGGCCCGTGCTGCCTCCGTGTTGACTACTATGTTGCAATGTGAATATTCTCAGAGTTGTCTTGTTGATACTAAATGTTTCAGTTTCTCCGAGCCGCCTCGTTCATTTATACAATGTTTCAATATTATCAGAGCCACCTTGTTGATGCAATGCTTCAGTGTTCA